>NC_057796.1:189172388-189195510 GCF_018294505.1 Triticum aestivum
CCAATGAACGCCCCCGAACCGCCGGTGACTGCCAACCAGAGGTCTCACGACTTCAAATACCCACCGACCACTAATTTATTACCATTTATGTCCTTCATATATGCGCTGACGGGTGGGCCCTATGGTAATGTGCGCTGCTGAATGTGGACCGTTTGACTGGTCAATTGATCGTGTTATCAACAAATTACAATGACCGTAAGTGTCGTCAACAAAATGTATGTGGTGACCATGATGAGCTTATTCTGAAGTCCAGTGACCATATCGTGCTTTCGCTTCAAATACAATGACCATAAGTGTCGTCAACAAAATACGGAGCACGCATCAAATGCAAAGTCCGTCAGTGTCATCAACAAAATATGGAGACGTATCGTGAGCTAGATACCGTTGTACTATTGTATATGCTTATTTTCTTAGTGGCCGATTGCGTGTGTGGTGTGGTGGGCACATCATTTCTAGTTGTGGTGGGTCAACATGAAGACTCATGGGTCGGTTCCATCCTGCGCCACATATAGGTTGGACCAAGACGTGTTATACGAAGACCCATGTGGAGGACTCGGCGTACAACACGAAGCTACCAGAGTCGCGGAGGACTCTATCCCCACCGGTGATAAGCCGACTATATATGATTTGTAACTTTAGGCCCTTAGTATGTTATACAAGCTTGGGGGCTAGTTTGTCGATAGTATACACACACGCACAATGCCTGGTATTCACGTGTACTTTGTACACACCCCTATCACTAATATACGGTACCAGGAGTAGGCTCTTTCTTCAACTGCAAGGGTACGATCCGAACTAGGGTAAAACTTTGCCTCGTATTACCATCCAGCCTAACAGCCAGGGATATCCTACCGAATGATATGATGAAATCATATCTGCCAACTACTAAGAGAGAGGTGTGTCAGGGGGGGCAATGTGTGCGAGAGAGGCCTAAAGATAATGTGCGTGCGGGAGGCACGTAGGCACATATATGTGCGTATAGAGGGCTAGTAGAGACCGTGCATGTGTATATATGCATGTGAGAGAAATAGTGTTTTCCAACTGAGATTAGTGAAAAGAGTGGTACATAGTAGTCAGAAAGAGAGAGAGAAACAGAGAGAGCATGTGCGTGAGCCACCCCGACACCCTGAGAGAGATTGTGAGCATGTGTGAAAGAGAAATGCCGATGCATATAAAGTGTGTGCACTTATGCGTTAGATAGAGAGATATATAACGCGTTTGTGAGAACGGGGCGAGGCATAGTGCATCTACGTGTAAAAGGCGGTTCTACGCATTAAATTAAAATATAAATGGCATTATTATTTTTGGATGAGATCATGAATTTTGCAAATTGCGTATGGACGAAAATCGGTCTATCAGACACCCATACTCTATTGAATTCTAGCATGTGCATGTGTTTATTTCATATTCTTGATCAATAGAGTGAGAGCGGTTTGAAATACATGCAATGGATGCTTTTGCAATTCATATATAAACATTAATTAGTGCACTCCATGTTGTTAGTGTGAAGCACTTTATACATTTGTCACTTGCATGGATACATTCCAAATTGCTAGCTACGAAATAGAATACATGTCGAATTCAACATAAAGGGGGTTCCGAAGATTCGAATTCATAGGAAGTGCATTCATCTATTTGAACCCGATATAATGGCATTTGTAAATCAGATGTAAAAGGGGGCATCAATCTTTGTTGTGAGTTTGAACATGCTATATATATTCATACGCATATCTAACTTTTTTTTGCAACCAAGGAGCTTATATCTGGAACCATGCATGAACTGAGGTAAGTTGCATATTTTTTTAATATATACTCGTGTACAATGTATATTCAAATGTACCCCCTCCATTCCAAAATAATCGTAGCTTTAGGATTTTCAAGAGTAAAGATTTGTGAAGTTTGACAAATCCTGAAAGTTCAATTCAAGAGAACCGAAAATGTTAATGCTTCTGCTCCCAAATATTGAACGAAGCGCCAAATAGGCCTCTGGTCACCCGAAACCGCGCGAGACTAATGTTTTGGTGGTAGGAAATTACTATCCCGACTCTGGCCCGTGTAGCCTATCGGCCCAATGTCCAAAGGTCTAAACCGGGGTAGGTTTGTAACTTCACCAAGACGCCAGTCTCAACCGCCTCCGAGAAGCATTCATACGCCGTGGGCGCCTACCCATGCGCTCGGCCGAAATCTATCCCGCCCACATTTGGGACAACTGACATGACTGTCCTACCCCCAACCCGCAAAATGTCCGAAAATTTAGATGGGGGAAAAGTTTGTAACTTTCCCCAAATTTCAAACAAGCGCGTCTCAAACCGAAACATTGTTCCCCCTTAGTTCCCCGCCTCCCTCTGTTTCCCCATTCATACTCCGTGGGCGCGAAAACGCCCTCTCCACCAGCCGCGAAACCCCAGCCTCCTCCGTCCTCCACCCCATAGCGGCCAATCCACCACCGCCCTCCTCCATCACGCCGGAGCCGGTACCTCGACGTCGTCGCCCAACGCAACCACAACCGCAATGCCCTCAAGGACTTAGCAGCTGAAGTCGAGGCAGAGCTGCCTCCACGACGCCGACGCCGAAGTGCGCCGTACCAGAACCACTCCGACCACGCCATCCTGCGCCTCACTGCTGCGGCTCCACTGTCGCAACCGTCCACCGCACCGGAGCTGTTCCCGCTACGCTGTCGTTCGCCACTTCCCCGCCGCCGACAGACGGCCACCACACTACACTCAACAACTTGGCCATGGCTTCGTCCAAGGCTGCACCGTCCTCCACAACTTCTGGTTTCCTGCGAACAACAAGAAGATCATCGGAAAAACAGAAGGAGGACACAGCACTGCCAGCAGAAATAGGTACTCCTCTTCCCTTATTCGTGCAAATCTTTCGTCTCTGCTCACACCGTATTCATCCCACGAAAGAAACTAGTTGAGCGCTTCTTACTGCATCTTCTTCGTGATACTAAATGCACAAGGTTTCCTCCCTTTTACTATTTCACCTTTGCTAGAGGTCAGTAGCCCGCCTAGATTTCAATTCAGGGTCAGTCGAACCGCAATTAAAAGAAGCAGCACCCGCTTAGGCGCGCGGAGCACCTAGTCCGCCTGTTCCCCGGGGAAGCGGCGCATCGGTGTCTATCATAGGGGTGTGGGGCGCAGGAGCTACTTGCGCCCGATCTGGAGGTCAGCAGGACTTGAATGGATGGCCGGGGGCGGTGCCAAGCATGGCGGTGCGGTGAGGTCGAGGGGAGGGCACGGGCAGGGGAGGAATACTGGGCCGGTGGTCACTAGCGTTTAGAGGAAGATCGTCAACACTGACTGGCTGGAGGTAGATGAAGGCGATCTGCCATTCTTTGTACATCCGACGGTGCAGAAAAAATGGACTGACCTATTTGCTTTCACTCGACTGTTATTTTCATAGAATCCTGTAGTAATTTAGCGTGCCATGCATGTTGTAGAGCTATCATATGTCTCCCGTCATTTATTTCTCACCGACCTGCTATCTGCTACCTTTACACTGTACTAATTTTGCACACACTTCACCCATACTCACACTATTGTTTTTTATGCATGGGTATTTCACACTCTGACGCAGTGTTGATGAATGCGGAAAAGAAAAGACAGAAGTCGCTCTAGTGTAATTCGAAGATAAGCACTAAGCGTTTTAGCGCTCTAATGGGTGCAGTGTCAGCAGTTGGAGACAGTAAACGTAGCTCTGCAGTTGATGATCTCAATTGCCACACACAACCATCCCAGGTGCTTGCTTTAACTTCGCGCTGTCAAATGTGGTTGCATGTTGCATATGGTGTCTAGCTTGTATTGCTTCCAATTTGGTTAAATTGCATCTGCTTACTTTACACATTATACCTTTGATAATGACATGCCTTCCTGTTTTTGATACATACTACATATGTCTATTAACCATGTTCGTACATCAAACTAATGCTCTTTTGTATCCCTCGTCAATCACTTATGATGAGACAGTCACCCGAGTGGGTTACTGTGAGACGTCCTACTCGTTTAAAGAGTGCAGTGTCATCCTCCCCACATGATTCTCAAGAAACAGCAAGGCTAAATGAAGATAGTCAACATAGCTCTCTAGTTGATCACCGCAATTCCCCCACACCACCATCGCAGGTGCTTGCTCTTACTTGGCAGTGTGATATGTGGTTGCATGTTGCATATGGTGTCTACCTTGTAATGCTTCTAATTAGGGTAAATTGCATCTACTTAGTTAACACATTATACCTGTGAATATGACATGCCTTCCTGTTTTTGGTACATACTACGTCTTTCTATTAACCATGTTCTTACATCAAACTACTTTTCTTGTGTATCCCTCATCAATGCTCCTAATTTGTTAAATTGCATCTCCTTAGCTTACACATTATACATGTGAATATGACACGCCTTCCTGTTTTTGCTACATACTACATCTGCCTATCACACCATGTTCTTACTCAAACTACTGTTCTTGTGTATCCTGCGTCTATCGCTTATGATGAGACAGTCACGCGCGTGGGTTAATATGAGGCACAATACTCTTATAAAGAATGCAATTTCATCCTCTCCACATGATTCTCAAGAAACAGCAAGCCTAAATGAAGATATTGAACGTAGCTCTATACCTGAAGACCGCACTTCTCCTACACCACCATCACAGGTGCTTGCTCTAACTTCGAGTGTGATATGTGGTTGCATGTCGCATATGGTGTTTAGCTTGTAATGCTTCTAATTAGGGTAAATTGCATCTGCTTAGTTTACACACTATACCTGTGAATATGAGATGCCTTCCTATTTTTGGTACACACTACATCTATGTGTTAACCTTGTTCTTACATGAAACTACCTCTCTTCTGTATCCTGCATCAATCACTTACGATGAGTCACCTTTATTCATTGCATATTGCATATTATTTCAAGCCTGTTGACATGTATTGCTTCTAATTTGGTCAAATACATTTGTTAGGGCACCCTTTTAATTTGGCAGAGTGATATTGGTTTCATCTTTCATATGGTTTCTAGCTTGCATCGATTCTAACAAGTTCAAGCACCTTGTGCTTAGTTTACACTTTATACATCATACATGTCAATATGTCACGCCGTCCTGTTTTTCATACATATTCCATCCTCCTATCATGCGGCTGCCTTACATGAAAGTAGCGTTCGTCAGTATCATGCATCAATGAGTTCTGAAGAGCAAATTTTATTCCTTTTTCTTGTGGGTTTGACTTGACAAGGCAAAATCAAGAAAGAGGAAGGAAAAGAGTAAGGAAGGCGATGATTGTGGTCCTCTGCAGCAACATAAATGGAGCATCTGTACCGATTCTCCTTGTACTGATAGTGCATTACAAGGTCCAAGTCTCCGCTCCCCTACTCCACCATCCAAGGTGCTTGCTCTAACTTGGCAGTGTGATATCTGGTTGCATGTTGCATATGGTGTCTAGCTCGTATTGCTCCTAATTAGTGTAAACTGCATCTGCTTAGCTTACACATGATACATGTGAATATGACATGCTTTCCTGTTTTTGGTACATACTATATCTGTCTATCACACCATGTTCTTACATGAAACTACTCTTCTTGTGTATCCTGCATCAGTCACTTATGATGGGACACCTTTAAGTTGGTAGTGTGATATTGGTTTGCGTCTTGAATATGATTTCTAGCATGTATTGCTTCTAGTTTGATGAACGCCACCTATGATGAGACAGTTTTAACTTGGCAGAGTGATATTGATTGCACCTTCCATATGGTGTCTTGCAGTGTTTCTAATTTGTTGAAGTGCCTTCTGCTTAGTTACCACATCATAGGTGTGAATATTTCAAGCCGTCCATTTTTTCATACATATTCCATCCTCGTATCATGACTTTGCCTTTCATCAGAGTAGTGTTTGTCAGTATCATGCATGAATGAGTTCTGAAGAGCGAATGATATTCCTTTTTCTTGTCGGTATGACCTCACAATGCAAAATCAATAAACCTGAAGGAAATTGGCAAGGCATTGGATGATGGTGGTCCTTCCGAGCAACTGAAACGGAGGTTCTCTACAGATTCTACTCCGCCATCCTCCCAACAAGATTCGCAAGACAACGCAAGGCTAGACAGTCAACGTAGCTGTGTAGATGATGAGCACATCTCCCCTACTCCACCATCATAGGTGCTTGCTCTAACTTGGCACTATTATATGTGGTTGCATGTTGCGTATGATGTCTAGCTTGTATTGCTTCTAACTTTGTTGAATTGCATCTGCTTACTTTACACATAATGCCCGTGAATATGACATGTGTTCCTGTTTCTACATCAGACTACTATTCTTGCATATCCTGCATCAGTCACTTATGATAAGGCACCTTTAAGTCACCACTGTGATATTGGTTGTGTCTTGCATATGATTTCTAGCATGTACTACTTCTAATTTGTTGAAACGCCATACAGTTTGAACTTGGTAGAGTGATATTGGTTGCATCTTTCATATGGTGTCTAGCTTGCAGTGCTTCTAATTTGTTGAAATGCCTTCTGCTTAGTTACCACATCATAGGTGTGAATATGTCACACCATCCTGTTTTTCATACACATTCCATCCTCGCATCATGTGTTTGCCTTTCATCCGAGTAGTGTTCGTCAGTATCATGCATGAATGAGTTCTGAAGAGCGAATTTTATTCCTTTTTCTTATCGGTTTGACTTCACAATGCAAAATCATTACAGCTGAAGGAAATTAGTCCGGCAGTGGATGATGGTGGTCCTTCGGAGCAACTCGAACAGGGGGTCTCTACAGATTCTACTCCGCCATCCTCCTAACAAGATTCGCAAGACAACACAAGGATGGACAGTCAACGTAGCTGTGTAGATGATGAGCACATCTCCCCTACTCCACCATCACAGGTGCTTGCTCTAACTTGACACTATTATATGTGGTTGCATGTTGCGTATGATTTCTAGCTTGTATTGCTTCTAACTTGAATTGCATCTACTTACTTTACACATAATGCCTGTGAATATGACACGTGGTCTTGTTTCTAGAACATACGTGTACATGATGAGCACATCTCCCCTGCTCCGCCATCACAGGTGCTTGCTCTTACTTGGAACTGTTATACGTGGTTGCGTTTTCCGTATGATGTCTAGTTTGTATTGCTTCTGATTATGTTGAAATGCATCTGCGTAGCTTACAACTTATACCTGCAACGATCACTTACCCATAAGACACATTTAACTTGGGACTGTGATGTAGGTTGCATCTTGCATTGTCTTCTAGCTTGTACTGCTTCTAATTTCTTGAAATGGCACTTATGACGAGACACTTTTTACCTGATAGAGTGATATTGGTTGCATGTTCATATGGTGCCTAGCTTTCATTTCTTCTAATTTTGTTGAAATGCCTTCCGCTTACTGTTTTTTCATACATATTCCATCCTCCTATCGTACGTGTGAGTATGAAACGCTCTCTTTTTTTGTATATATTCCATCCTCCTATCCTGCGCTTGCCTTACATCAAAGTAGTGTTCGTCTGTATCATGCATCAACCAGTTATGCAGAGCTAATTTTATTCATCTTCTTGTGGTTTTGACTTCATAAGGCAATATCAGAAAATAGGAAGCAAAGAGTAAGTTTGGGGATGTTGGTGGTCCTCCGCACCGACGCAAACAGAGACTCTCTAGATTTGCCACTGCTACTGCTAATGAAGTTGAAGTCCCAAGTCTACATGATGAGTTCATCTCCCGTACTCCACCATCGCAGGTGCTTGCTCTAAGTTGACAGTGTGATAATTGGTTTCATGTTGCATATATTGTCTAGCCTGTATTTCTTCTATTTTGATTAAATTGCACCTGCTGAGTTTATACGTTATACATGTGCATATGACATGCCTTTCTATGTCTAGAATACACTACATCTATCTATCATACCATGTTCTTACATCAAAGTACTGCTGTTGTGTATCCCGCATCAGTCACTCATGATTGGACGCTTTTAACATGGCAGTTTGATAGTGGTTGCATCTTGCATTGATTTCTACATTGTACTGCTTCTAATTTTTCGAATTGCCACTTATGACAAGACACTTTTAACTTGGCAGAGTAATATTGGTTGCATCTTTCATATGGTGTCTAGCTTGCATTACTTCTATTTTCTTGAAAATCCTTCTGCTTAGTTTGCACATCGTAGCTGTGAATATGTCATGCCGTCCTGTTTTTCTTACATATTCCATCCTCATACGGTTGTCTTACATCAATGTATTGCTTGTCTGTATCATGCATCAATGAGTTCTGAAGAGTGATTTTATTCTTTTGTGTTGTGGGTACAGCTTGACATGGCAAAGTCAAAAAAGAGCAAGGAAAATAATATAGTAGGGAGTGTTGTTACTCGTCGGGTGAAACGGAAAAGGTTCTGCCGTCGAGATTCTGCTGGTACTTATAGTGCAGTAGAAGGTCCAAGTCCACCGGCTAAATCTACAAACACAGTATCACCTGCTCCACCAGCTGCAGCATCCGCTTCAACTGTACCAACATCTCAACCAGTTACTCGTTCGTTTGCTCCGGAACTGGCCAGTTCCCAAGCTGCCTTCACACCTAACACTACTTCCGAAGCACTGCTGACACAACAAGACTTGGCAAGATCAGATGAACCTCATGAGCATCAACACCAAGACGGTACCTGACCGAGTCAAGTTGCAGTTGCATGCTCCTTTATATGTACTCTCACAGTTTGATGTACACTAACAATTTCCATATTCGTTGTTGAACTAGCACCAAGGCGCAAGCGGAAACAGACATCAGGGATAATGCTTGACAGATTAACAAAATCTAAGGGGGGAGAATGGAGATCCATTTTGAGGCAGGTTTAAAAAGGCCACGTGATGCTACAGAGTCAGCCAAGTTAGTATCAGAGGCAGCCGTTGCCGTTAGGTGTCATGAACGTATCCTCCCAACGTGGATCCAGTACAGGAATGAGAAAGACAATACCCAGTTTAACACCTTCCTTGACCATTTATCGCAATTAGTAATATTGTCTTGCTCTGTCCCATACTTTCTAGCTTCCTCCTAATAAGACTCACATTCTTTTTTCAACAGATGAGGTTCAAGTTGGATCCGAAATATGATGCAACTAAACAAGCATGCACTCATGTTTTTCAGTCTGCTCTGCGACAGTATCGGTACCACCTTAGAAAATCTCACTTTGAAGGCAAGGCTAACAATGAAATCGCCCAAACATCTCCAGTGGAATATATTACAGATGAAGACTGGACAACCCTCGTTAAACACTAGTCTGATCCAAAGTATCAGGTAGGATATATGTATTTGATCAGACCACATATTGAACTTGTATTTATGTATGTGCCTTACAAGTGTATCTTCTTCTAGGCTAACTGTTTGAAGAACAAAACCAACCGTTCTAAAGTGAAATTCCAACAGACAACAGGATCTCGTAGCTATATTGCACACTGTGAGGCTCTTGTAAATAGCTGCTACTTCCTTCTTTTTTTGTGCCATATTATCGTATCTATATTGACTTGTTCCAAATATAGAGGAAAGCCCGTGCGGACCAAAAAGAACCTGAATCGAGTGCAGTGCAAATCTTCAAGGATTGCCACACCAGCAAGATGAAGGGCATGAGCACACCAGTTCAAGCCGCTGTTGTAAGTCCTTACTCCTCTTGCCTTGAACTGATTGGTACTGTGATGTGTTCATTTAACTACTTGGTTTGCAGCCAATGTCAGTTACTCTGTTCACTTTTATTCATAGTTGTCTTAACGTATCATTTCACCTTACATGGTTTAAAAGAGATGAAGGATATTCTTTTGGTCTTGATCTGTAATCTAGTTGTTATGTTCACGTGCGCACACAATGATAAAATAGCCTGTTTGTTTTATATCTGTTTGCCCATGATATGAATGATGTCATACTATGTTCATCCTACTTTAAACCATGTCTCTTTATCCTTAGATGTCAACGAATGTGAAGAAATAGACAATACAGTAGGCATGCTACATGGACATATGTTCCGAAAGTGATTTTATTATGTAGTTGGCACTAAAATACATGCTAATGTATTACAGTAGTTCACCAAAATAAGTTATGTATAAACGTTTAACCTACTTTGTTTGTTTTTTTCTCATTAGTAACTTATCTGGTACACTAATCTACAAGTTCAAACTTTCAGGAAGCTATGGAACAAATGATTGAACAGCCACAACCACCTGAAGGTGACGAGGCTACTACAGGCACAATGTCACCTCTTGCTATAGTGCGTCAGTATCTCTCCACTAACAGTGCAAAAAGCACCTTCCTGCGTAATTATGGGTTGGTTGTCAAGGTAACCTCGTCCAAATCGCCTACTAAACAAAATCTTCCTACTAGAAAGAGTGATATATCTGTGCTCCAGACACAAGTCCAATCCCTAATGGACGTTGTTTCGGAAACAAGAATAGTGGTTGAGAAATGTCGTCAAGATATGAATGGTTTTGAAACCAGACTATCAGACATTCGCTTCGTTGTTCAAGAGCAATGGCGGAAAAAGGTGGAGATCGTGCTGCTCCATCAGATTCTACAGCCTGAAACATTAGCACTCAGGTCAAATGATCTGTGCTTCTATACATCTGATGGTGCTTTTATTTGGAAGGACTGTAAACTTTATGCCAACAGGCCTTTTGTTGTATGGTTGGAATTTATTTTGTTGTGATACAACACTTATGATGCTGCCTCAGGCTGCAGTAATTACGACGCTATTTTTGTATAGTGTAAGTTTATCTTAGTAATGTATTCGGCCGAAAGCTTCATAGGAGCCCAACATGCCAACATTCGTCGGGCCCATTCCAATTGGGCTAAAAACGATACGGGCCGAAATTGGCATGTAGCCCACTAAAAATATCTGGGCCTAAATCAGCAAAAGCTTTCATATTTTTCTGGTAGGCCTGTGCCCATAGTGGGCCTTTAACAGGCCTAAACATAATTTGGGCCCTCAGTAAAAATAGGCCGTTTACAGGTGTAAATATCTCGAGCCCATAAAAAACATGGGCCTTTAATAGACCGAAAGTGAGATTGGGCCCTGATTGTGCCAAATAACCCACTGGACTTAGCAGGCCGAAATGGTGGCCCATTTACGATGCGGATCTTTGACAGGCCGAAATTCGGACGGGCCGTAAATGCGCCGACCTAATACACGGGCCTTTAACAGGCCGGAACTTCGGTCGGGCTAGATTATCGTCATTTTTTTATGGGCCGTTAATGGGCCCGATATGACGTTGGGCCACATATGGCCCATGGTTTACGTCCGGCGTTAACAGGCCGAAAATGACAACAGGTCAAAAGTGGCCCAAAGCTATAGTGGGCATCTAACAGGCCGAATGTCAGACATGACCGAATATGACCCAAATCCTTCACGGTCGTTTATGGGCCGAAAGTTTTGATGGCCTGTAAATGGGCCCAAATGAAGCCGGACCTTTAACAGGCCGGAAATACACCGGGCCGTAATTTGGCCCAATTACTTAGCGGACTGTTAACGGGCCAGAAGTGACCATGGGCCGCATTGATGACAAGTTTAGGACAGGCCGTTGACGGGCCGATTTGACAGAGAATGTTGGGCCTTTAGTTGGGCCGGCCCATTATGGTCTGCAGAATCTTGTGGGCCTTTAGCTGGGCCGGCCCATTGTGGTTCGCAAAATCTTGTGGGCCTTTAGCTTGGCCGACCCATTATGGTTTGCAAAATCGTGTGGGCCTTTAGCTGGGCCGGCCCATTATGGTCCGCTAAATCTTATGGGCCTTCGGTTGGGCCGGCCCATTTAATCTTTGTGGGCCACTTTTGGGCCGGTCCACATGTCAACATATCATAGGCCCATCTCGACCGTTGGATGAGTGACACCTGTGCCAACGCGGAGCTGACGCGTGGATCCGTCAGCCAATGAGAATTTTACACGTGGAAAATCGGCATTGGTCGTGGCTATTAACGGGTTATCGGATCCAAAATCCGACCCGATAGCTTAACAACGTTCCGTTACGGTGGATGCCACATGTCGGTCACCGTTGACGAAAGCACTTCTGTGACGCGCGATTTATCGTCATGGAAGTGGACACTTCCGTGATGATAATTTTGGCAATGTCATGGAACACTTCTATGACAGCACAGGTATGACTATCTTGATTCTATCATAAATTTGTCATGGATGTACATGCATGACAGAAAACGCGACCTACTGTGAGAAACACGTATCATCACGGAAGTGTATTTTTTTGTAGTGTAAACAACTAGATTGTCGGATCCCACACATACCAAGCATTTCAAAATCATACACATAATATGCTCGATATGTGCAAATACAACATGGCATCACAACAAAACTCTACGACTCAAAGTATTTATTCAGAAGGCTCCGAAGAGTCATACAAAGTAAGAATTACAATCATGGGTCACATGACCCAACATATAGAGCATACAGGAAACGAAAACATAACATGTCTGAGTACAGACAACTACAAATGAAAAAGGCTGAGAAGCCTGACTATCTACAAGACCCTCCCAAGGGTACAAGATCGTAGCTGAGGTAACAAGCTAAACGTCGAAGTCCACGCAGAACTACTAGTGAGACTGAAGTCTCTCTACAAAAACATAAATTAAGCAAACGTGAGTACAAATGTACCCAGCAAGACTTACATCAGAACTAGCTACATATGCATCAGTATCAACAAAGGGGGTGGTGGAGCTTAACTGTAGCAAGCCAGCTTTGACTCTGTAGCTATCCTATACTACGACTGCTGGTAACTCTTTTGAGGTGGCGCACATGAGTCCACATATTCACCATATCAATACACCACTATGGATCCGCTCCCATCTCCCTACAAGAAGGCCATCCATAGCACTCACACTTATCTTGTGCATTTTAGAGAATCCACTTTCACTTGTCTATGAACTGCATAAGCCACCCAGTAGTCCATTACAACGGACACGACTATTCGAATAGATCATGTTAACCCTACAGGGGTGTATCTCGGCAACCTTCAAGTGAAAACCTGGCGAGGGTGTCAGCCACGACCTGACTAACCACGCAAGACTCTAGTCCAGGTTTATCGCCTATTCGGGTTCCATCTGCAAGGGAGTCCGTCCGAGGTTTCCATCACGGCCCCAAACGATGTGAGCAGGATTCCCAATCTCACCATGCGGGTGCCACTTGGTACACCGTGCCACTTCACCTAGTCTGTCCCGAGCCCACCTGTACCAGGTGCACTTGGTAGACTACTAGCACTACCTACAAACACCAGAAACTAGTTGCAACTCCTGGACAGAGATCGAGGCGATTAATAAGTCAAGAGGGGCACTTAAGCCTTGCAATGCGCGGTAGTAACTGTCTTGGATCACAAACACAGAACTCATTTCCTGAGGACGGTTTCAATGACAACCCACCATGTACTCCTACATGGCCTCTCACCGCTACCTTTACCAAATCATGTTCACACATTTCGCTCTCAACAGTAGGACATGATCACAACATTCCAATTCATCCCCGATGAATCACACCTGACACAACTCTAAGCAATAGCAGGCATGACAAGCAAGCATGGATGAGTAGGCACATCATGTCTCAAACAACACCTACTCATGCTAGTGGGTTTCAACTATTTACTGTGGCAAAGACAGGTCATGCAGAGGAAAGGGTTCAACTACCACAACATGTAACAGTTGGATCATTGTTGTCCTAATGCAGTAAAAGAGAGCAAGAGCAAGAGAGTGGGATTGTATCGGAATGTTCAATGGGGGTTTGCTTGCCTGGCACTTCTGAAGATGATATAGCTCTTCATCGGTGTCATCGAACTCATCGCCGGAACATACGTCTATCGAGGGGGAACAACCACCGGCAAACACAAAAAGGAACAACATTCACTACAATGCACAATCAAATGAATGTCATGTCATGTTAAGGAATTGAATTGACCTAATGCAGTAGTAAGCCAAGTTAATTGAAGTGGAATTCATACAAGGTTAAACTCCAACTCCAAATGCTAGTTCATAAATTGCTCTAATAATGATTTATCTTATTCAGCGAGGTTAACTTGTTCAAACATGCATGAGAGTGCCATAAACAGGTTCTTCATATTGTTCAAATAATTTTTCATATACAAATTATATCATTGGAGTTACGGTTTAATTATTATGATTTTTAGAAGTTTTAGGTATTTTCCGAAAATCGTAAATCATTTCTGATTTATTAAATATCCAGAAAATAGTTATGACGTCAGCACCGCATCAGCATGACCTCAGCAAGTCAACAAAGGTCGGTCGGGTCAAAACTGACCAATGGGACCCATTGGTCAGTGTCACATTACTGGCTTGGGTCACTGACGGGTGGGGTCTGTCAAGGGCCACGTTAGCAAGGTCAACGCTGACGCGTGGGGCCATTGTGATTAGTTAAAACTAAACAGGAATTAAACTATGGTTAATTAAGGGCGTGGGGCCCATATGTAAGTTGGTCAAGGGGTTAATTAGCAGGGTCATTAGTGGCTAATGATGGGGCCATGTCGACTTCGCCAAAATTCGGCCGTCTGTGACCAAAACCGACGACGGAAACGCCACGGAATGCGCTACAGGGGATGTATTCAGGCGTGGTTTTGCGGCTATCGGTTGCTGAGCTTCGAGCACATCTAGGGAAGTAAGCGGGAGGAGCTGGGGTGGCCCGTGGCAGCGGCGACAGCAAGCTGTTCGGCGGCCGGAGTTCGGGGGCATGCACACAAGGGACTACGATGCACTAGGGGGCCAGCTATTGGCTGCGTTGGACTCCTGGAGGTACCAGGAGCACGTTTGGGTCCACGGGCACGAGCTGTTCACGCTCAGGCCACAGCGGCAATGAGGCATGCACTACAGGAATCAGGCACTTTGCCGTCAGCCATGGCTGACGGCAAAGGCATGCATGACTGACGGCAAAGGCCTTTGCCGTCCGCCAGTAGACGGCAACAGGTCCGGCTGAATGGGCTACGGTGAAGGGCTCTTTGCCGTCTGCCGACGGACGACAAAGATGAAATGCTCTTTGTCATCCGCTAGCGAACGGCAAAGAGCCCGGACGGCACAAGTGCCAGGTTAGGTCCGTTAAGGGGTTAACGGCGTGGCGGACGGCAAAGACAATCGCACATTTGCCGTCTGCCAGCGAACGACATCATAGAGAAATAGGCCAGCCCCCAGGTCCTGCCACGTGTCAAGCTATGTAATCCGCTAGCATACGGCAAAGGTGCAACGATCTTTGTCGTCCACTAGTAGACGGCAAAGTAACCAAATAGGCTAGCCAGTGTCCCAGGTTACATAGGTAGCTGCCATGTGGCAGCTTTGCCGTCTGCTGGCTGATGGCAAAGCTCTTTGCCGTCTGCCAGCAGACGGCAAAGCTCCTGTATAGCCCCTGTTTTTTTTTCTTCTGTTTTTTGTTATATCCTTGCATTTTCAAAAGACATAAATTATATATATAATTTCAACCTCAAACATAGCCCATGTATCCATCATCTAGCAGTCCATCAACGCAACGGAACACATAGGGTATTAAAACGTCCAATACATACATAGTTTCACGAAGTTCATCGACATACATACATAGTTTCACGGAGTTCATCAACATACATACATAGTTTCACGGAGTTCATCAACATACATACATAGTTTCACGGAGTTATTCAACATACATTGTTTATCAACACAAAATCAAAACAGAAACTAAAACTAGCAGTCCATCAATCCAACTTCCATGAAGTGAATCAAATCTGTAAAAATGGGAGTAAGCAAGTTAGAAGAAGAAGAAGACTAGAAAAAAAAGAAGAAGACTAGAAGAAGAAGAAGAAGGTTTTTACCCTTTTCCTTCTCATTCTTCTTCTTTTATTCTTTCTTTTTCTTCTCTTCTTCTTCTATTCTTTCTTTTTCTCCTCTTCCTTGTTTTTTTTCTTCTCATTCCTTATTTGTGTCATTTTAGAGCTTACATAGGTAATTATGCCATTTTTTAGCTAACTAAGGTTATTATGTCAATTTGGAGGAAATTAAGGTAAGTATAGGTCATGTTTGTGCTAACCTAAGTAATTATGCCATTTTTTAGCTAACGTAGGTAAAATGGATCATTTTGGAGCTAACCTAGCTAAAATGGATCATATTGGAGCTAACATAGGTAAAATGGATCATATAGGAGCTAACCTAGGTAAACTTGCTCATTTTGGAGCTAACCTAGGTAAAATGGATCATATTGGAGCAAACCTAGGTAAAATGGGTCATTTTGGAGCTAACTTAACTAATTATGCCATTTTTAGTTAACTAAGCATATTATGCCATTTTTGACGCAAGTAAGCTAAGTATAGGTCTTTATTTAGCTAACCTAGGTAACTAAGCATATTAGAGCTAAGTTAGTTAAGTATAGATCATTTTGAAGCTAGGTAAGCTAATTATGTCATTTTGTAGGAAGATTGGCTAAGTCTAGGTCATTATGGTAACCATTTTGGAGGAAATAAAGCTAAGTCTAGTTTTTATGCATTTGGTAGGCAAAACACTAGAGAAATGTTACCGTCATCACGGAGGTGAAGGGCCGGTCGGGTTACGCCAGTGTCAGATGGCGAAGGACCGGTGGTGGTCGGGGTTGCGCCACCGCGAGACGGAGAAGGATCGGTCGATGCTTGTCGGGGGGCATGCTGCACCAAAGATCATTTGCAATGTCTCGTTAGCATGATGCAACTGAAATGTGAATACTAACTAATGGCCATTCAAATGAAACTCACCGTGTCCGCTATAGCAATCTGAGGCATCGGCGGAGGGGTCTGGCAGTTTTTCTCGCACACGGTCTGCACATTTTGATTTCACGAGTCAGTGATATTAGTTAGTAATGAAACGAACATTACATGCATGATTTGGCTAATAAGCAGGAGAAACTTACCACGAGGAGCTCGTATAGGGCCTGGTGAGATGCGTCGTTCCGGTTCCTGTCCTCCTCCAGCATCCTAACCGTCGTCTACTCCAGCTCGGTCTTCATCTCCTTGGCCTGCCTGTTTGCCTCCGCCAGAAGCTCCTGGGCCCTAGCCTCGATGGCGAGGTCCAATGGCCGTGGTTGAGGCGGTATGTCAGGAAGAGACTTCGCGTGGCGCTTCTTGATCTCCCTGAGACTGCTAGGACAACGTATCAGTCCATCCCCAATGGCTGACGAGCCATGTTTCCTCCCCTCACCAGATAGCATCACGAGCTCTGTATGAAAAGGACTCTGGCTCGGGTTGAAGTCATCCCCTTTTGTCGCCTTCCCCCAGTCTCAGTACCTCACGAGCTTGTTCTGGGAGGAGATGTTAGTGAAGCTCTCTGGATGATCGAGGTCATCCTCAGATAATGCCTTGGCCTTCTTGAACGGGGCCATATGGGCCATGGCATAGAGGTCGTACAGCGGTGGCACTTCCTTCTTGTTGTGTTTCGCCTAAAAGAGAGGAACAACATATTAGTTAAGGGCTGAAGCTAGCATGAAGAATGAAATTGCATGAATCGTTAAGGGCTGAAACCACATACCTAGTGATCCCCGTACTCAAACAGGTTGGAGCTCCCTTGATGGTGTGGCACACCTTGCATTTGGGAACGCTTATACCTGGCCTTGTTGTGTTGGGCTAGCCATTGGGGAGAGCACCACTCATCCACCAACGCCTCCCAATAGTCCATCAAATCCGCACACCATCTCGGGGGCACCTAAGTTTGGCAAAGAGAAATTTCAGCGCTACGCCTACGAATGAAATTAAGGAAACTAAGTACAAGGCCTTAAGAATAGGTAATTACCTTCATGTATTTCTCCTTACTCAGATACTTGTCGCAGCACTTCTTCTTGGCCCTCCTAATCTTATTCGAGGCGTAGTAGTCTCGAACAGCCTGCACCGTAGCCTCGTGCCGTAAGTTCTAAAGTAGGCACTTGCACTCGGCTTCGAGAACCCTAGCCGCCTCCGCCTCGTGTTCCTCAGCAACCCTGTAGAAGGTCTGCAATCGAACAAGACAACACTGATTAGTACAATCACTAGGTAATGTTGATTTTTCATTCTGTAAAGTAGACATTACCCAAAACCCCCGCCTCACAATGTCGGCCACTATCTCGCACACGACACCGTCGACCCTCTCCTCTTGCGGGGCCGGGGCAGCGATGTACAGCTCCCAGCTCATTGCTAGCTGTGGAGCCTGACCCTCACCGGGCAACGTGACCCACCCCGGGAAGTGGTGCCGGACTAGAGTACCAAGGACCTGGTTGGGCCTGCGGACACCATCTTGGGTGTATCCAACCCATGCTGTATGACAAGGCAAACACATTAGATATAAATTTGAAGAAACATGAAGGACAAAGGTTAAAACAGAGTAAATGCACTTACTTCTCCCCGTTAGGCAGAATCAACCACCTCTGATCGCGGGTCGCCGGCACGGCCGGGAGCTTCGTACCACCACGCTGGTACACCTTCTTGCCCTGCTCAACTAGCTTGCCATCGCTAAAACTATCGTCAGACCAGGTCTCCTCGCCATCAGCATGGCCACTAGTCTCCGGAGTCACCTGGGACGAAGACTCTAGGACCGGACTCTCGTGGGAGGAAGACTCTGAGGCCCGGGTCTCCTGGGACGAAGGCTCGGCGACACGAGGCTCGTCAGCCCGAGGCTCGTGGACCGGAGTCCGAGACAGGTCCAAGTCTGACGGATCCACCTGAGATGGAGCACTCTGGCGGTCCGGAGAATCAGCTTCAGGTGGCGGCAAGGAAGGCACAACAGCCTTCCTACCTCTCCCGCCGCCACGTCCACCTCTAGATCCCCTCTTCATCTTCCCCCGACCTCTCCCGGCCGAAGAAGAAGGGCCCGCCGGTGTCGCCATGCTGTCTACGAGCGCTCTACGAAGCTACTGGGGTGGAATATAGCCACCCCTCCTAGCACGCGCCGAGGAAGAAGGAGGCTCGGAGCGCTCCCGACCCGCGCCCACCATCTGTCAACACCTGCAATGACAAAGAGTAAACAAAGTTAGTACAACATAAACATAATAAAAAATTTGGTGGGTGAAAACAACACCAAAACCCCTTTTCTGACATTTCAAGCTTTTGGAATACTTACATAAGAAATATTCTCTATAAATTCCTAGAAAATTCTAGCATGTATGACAATGCCATATTTGGTTATCTTGCCAAGTATCATCTCTTGGAGAACAAAATGACATCACCAAAACCCCTCAAACTACTTAACCTAACTAACCTATAAACTAACCTATAAACTAACCTAACTAACCTAGTCTAAAGATAACTAACCTAACTAACCTAGAAAATCAAACTAACCTAACTAACACCTTCTACTTATTCTAAAGATAACTAACCTAACCTAACTAACCTAGAAACTAACCTAACCTAGTCTAAAGATAACTAACCTAACCTAACTAACCTAGAAACTAACCTAGCTACCTAAGCTAAACTAAATTAACCAAAAATAAACTCCTTTCCCCCTCAATCTTTCTTTTTCTTCTTCTTCCTGATTTTCCTTCTTCCTCTTGTCTTCTTTTTCTTCTTCATTTTCCTTATTTTTCTTTTTCCTCTTCACTTCTACTTTTTCTTGTTTTCTTCTTAATATAAAAAGTTAACCTAAAATCTAACCTACAATCTACTAACCTAATTAAAGCAACTAAATCTACTAACCTAATTAAAGCAGCTAAATCTACTAACCTAAAGCAACTAAATCAACTAACCTAAATCAACTAACCTAAAGCAACTAAATCTACTAATTAACCTAAAGCAACTAAATCAACTAACCTAAATCAACTAACCTAAAGCAACTAAATGTACTAACCTAAAGTAACTAATTAAATCAACTAACCTAAATCAACTAATTAACCTAAAGCAACTAAATCTACTAACCTAAAGAAACTAAATCAACTTACCTAAATCAACTAACCTAAATCAACTAACCTAAAGCAATAAACCTAAATCAACTAACCTAAATCAACTATATAACCTAAAGCAACTAAATCAACTAAAACAACAAGAAAAAAAGAAAAAAAATAAAGGACCGAACCTCACCAGGGGGCGGAGCGGCGACGGGCGGCGGCGGGGGGCGGCTCGACGAAGAGGCACCGGGGCGGCGGGCGGCCTCGAGGGTCGGGAGCGGTGGGGGTCGGCGGCGGGGGCGGCTCGGGCACGGGGAGGGGAGAGAGACAGAGGGGAGAGAAAGAGGATGGCAAGGGTGCGGGCGCTGACCTTTTTTGATAGGTCAAATCTCGTTGTCATCTGCTAGCAGACGACAAAGAGCCTAGGTAGTGGGGTGGGGCCCGGGGGGACGGCCGTTAGGTGGGGCACTTTCTTTGCTGTCCACTAGCTGACGGCAAAGAAAGTGGCCATTAAGTTCTTCTCGTTAGTGGGCCACCCACCCTCTTTGCCGTCGGCTAGCTGACGGCCAAGCTTCTAAGCCGTCAGCTAGCGGACGACAAAGAGCAGGCTGACGGCAAACATGTTCTTTGCTGTCAGTTTTCGTCAAGCTGATGCCAAAGACCCTCTTTGCCATCAGCTAGCTGATGACAAAGAGCTGGCTGACGGCAAAGATCCTGATTCCAGTAGTGATGGTGGTGGCGAGCTTCGGCTGCAGTGGCCAGTGGGGCTAGAGGGGGAAATCGACCCAGAGGAGAGAGGGATTGGGAGCAGGAGCTCACAACAAGGTCGAAAGGAAGGTCAGCGAGCTCGGGGAGGTCCTGGCGGTGGCGAACCGACGGCGGTGATCAACGGGGCCGAAGGTTAAAGACGATGACAGTGACGGCAAAGCAGGGTGTCCCCGGTTTTGTGGCTCGACGGTGATGAAGAGGAGGTCGCGGTGAAGCTCCTGGTCACATCGCGGGGCATAGGGCAGGCTTTGGCCACGAGGTTCACGGTGGCGAGCTCGCGTGGCTCTCGGCCATGGCGATGAGAAGGCGAGGAGAGGGAGAGAGAAAACAGAGAGGGACGGGAATGATAGAGGGGGTCGAGGCCATCTCGCTAGCGCTTCAGCCAGGCTTGATGAGGGAGAAGCAGGAAGGGAGGAGGTGGCGCCGGCTTTGTGTGTTGCGGGCACGCAGGTGCTTCTGCTCCTGGCAGGGGGAAGAAGACGGCGCTGCCCCTTTGGGCTGGGCTACTACAGCGCTGGGCTGCCAGGTCAGTCCTCTCTCTTTTATTTATTGTTTTCTATGTTTTGTCACCTCTATTATGATTTAGTAGAGATACTAAATCATTTTTCCTGCTTCTGAAATTATTTTGTGGACTAGTGGGATTATTCTAATGCCCCACAACAAATTTCAGAATTATTGGAGCATTTAAAATATTTATATCATTTAGTTGCCCCAATCCAAATACAGTATGAGTTAATTCAAAAATCCAAAGATGACCTAGAAAAATGTGCACCATTTTTGGCAGAGGTCTCCACCCATTTCAAAAATGATGAACTTTTCTGAAGGGCATTTTGGGTTCATTGAAAAGATTTAAAGTTGAACCTAGTTGAAGTAATTATCTGCTAGGGTTTGAACATCCCCAATTCAAATTCATTTGATTTTAAATATGATGACATGATGATGATCCAATGACAAGAAAAGGCTAATGATAGGGCTGTGACAAAAGTTATATGGAGGAGTATGAACGTTAATTTGCATTGCATGGTGCACCCAATGATATTTATTCCGCACTATGATTTTTTATATTTTTATACTATATATAAAGTAAGTCATAATAAAGAAAAACGAAGATCATCTCTCCCTCTCCATCGCATGCACCCGCTCTACGTGTCGGTGCGGAACGACACCTATGGGATCACAAGAATCCCTACTACGGTTGCCGGGGCGCGGGGTTGTGAGAAGAGCAGGATTAGCAGTCAACACAAGGATCGTTTACCCAGGTTCGGGACGCAAGGATGCGTAATACCCTAGTCCTGCTTTGGTGTGTATTTGACAGAGTTATTGAGCTCTCGAACTAGCTATGGTGGCTGCGTAGTTCAAAATAGCCGAATCCCTCTCCTGTGTGCCATGGGCCTCCTTTTATAGTCAAAAGGGGCTGCCACAGTGGCACACAGGAGGTGGAAAGGCCTATAGTGCCACGAGCTTATCGCCCGTATTACAGGACAAGGCGCATTTAATGCGTGGCTTAGGTGTCCCTTAGCTTTATTGGGGATGGGAACGAGGCCCGTCCCGTCCGTTGTCGCCTCGCCTTGCTTCGACATGTGCCAAGGCCAGCGATGCATGCGGCGCCATGTAGGCAGGCAGGCAGCTGAGGTGGCGCGGTGGTAGGGTCTTCACGAAGATCTGCATGCCACCACGCAGGTGCTTGCTGAGTTGGCATAGAAGCCGCCCGTCGCCACGCAGGTGCCTGCCCAGCTGGTTGAGCTAGCAGCTGCTTGGGGACGGCGGTGGAGTCTTGGTCGAACCGGGCCTAGCTGTGGCCCTGCTGACGCCCTCGGCAAGGGCCTTGCCGGGGGCCCGGGAAGGGTCTTGCCGTGGCGTTGCAGTCGTCCCCGGCAAGGCGCTTGCCGGGGGTCTTGTGGATCTCGTCGGCAAGGATCCCGCCGAGGGTCGCTGTCTTCTGGTCCTCATCTGATCTCACATCTCTATGGTCTTGACAAGGACCTGCATGCTACCACGGAGGTGCCTCCCGAGCTCTAGTTCCAATCTAGTTGGTTGAGTTGGAACCCGTTTGCTCAAGGGTGGCTCACTCTGTTGGCGTCGGGCGTGCTGCCCCGGCAAGGGTCTTGCCGGGGGAGCCTGCTTCGCCCTTCTGTTCTTTGTGTTCTTGGTCTTGGCGTTGCCTTGGGCTTCGGCTTCTCTCCGGCTCCCCTCCTCTGCCCTGCCTAGTGTGGCCGTGGCGCGTGGCTCCGACTGCCCGTGCACAAGTAAAGGGGTACAAAGGTGCGCCCCTACTTTTGTACACCGACAGGAGCCCCCGGGCCTGGGCCACACATAAGCGCGACACGTTGTTGGGCCAGGCCCAGAACGGTGCGCGGGCAGGTGGGGCGGATTTTTACCGTAGTAACTCTTCGGCCGCTGTGCTTCCCCACGACCTGCGCGCGACGTGGAGGGTTGTGCGTGACGTGGGGATCATGCGTGGGGCGGTTTCCGCATGCATGCGTCATATCGTGGTAAAGAGGCGGCTCGCGCCTTCCCCATAAAAAAGAGGGAGGCGTGGAGGCAAGGCTC
>NC_057796.1:189195852-189219616 GCF_018294505.1 Triticum aestivum
AACGGTCGCCTCACCCGTCCTTTCGACCCTGCTCGCTCGCCACGCGTCCTTCATGCAAGTGGCGGGCGATGGAGGCGGGAAACCGGGCCGTCGCTGATCGGGGCAGTGGGTCGGTCCTGTTTCCCTGCGCCTCCGACGGCTGGATTGGCTGAGTGGGGCGGCCGAGCCTCGACCCTGCCCCTTTATAAGGAGGGGGAGGGGGGCGTCGTCCCACATTCCTTCAGTACCCATCCTCCTCCACCTCCGCTTCTTTCTTCCACCTGCCATGGCAAGAGGAGGTGCTGGGCCTTCGATGTTGGCGGTGAGGGTCGCTGCTCGTCAGCGTGTCCCTCCTTCCCACGAGCCCGTGGCGGCGGAGCCAGCCAGGAGAGGAAGGGGAGGGCGTGGCCGAGATCACCGCGGCGGTCGGGGGAGAGGGGGACGAGGTGGCGCGGCGGCCGTCCCTCCGCCAGCGGTGCCTCTCGTGATGGAGGGTCACGTCGGGGACCAGCCCCGCGAGTTCTTCATCAGGCTGCACCGGCCGCCGCGTCGTCGTCTCCGTCTCCCCACCCCCTTCGCTGAGGAGATGGAGCTCGATCCGCCCTAGACCCTCAGAGTGCACATGAGGGGCTGCGAGACCGGCGACATGCGGGTCGACGTCTACTTCCCTGCTCCGCATGTTATATATCTCCGTCGTGGATGGAAGACATTTGCTCGCATCCATAGCCTGACGGTGGGGCTCGTCCTCTACTTCAAGTTAATGGTGGGCGGCCTGCTCTCCGTCAAGGTCTTCGGAGATCTTGGAACTCGCCTGAAGTGCTGTGTGGAGAGCTCCTCCGACGATAAAGATTCCTCCTCGAGCAGGAGTGACGAGGAGGACAGTGACAGCGACGATGAGGGAGTCGGGCGGCAGGATGCCGACCCCGAC
This sequence comes from Triticum aestivum, assembly GCF_018294505.1. Classification (NCBI taxonomy): domain Eukaryota; kingdom Viridiplantae; phylum Streptophyta; class Magnoliopsida; order Poales; family Poaceae; genus Triticum; species Triticum aestivum. Next base: position 189,196,760 of record NC_057796.1, read on the forward strand.
TTCGACTGATCGCGTCGCCCCTCCCTCGGCCTCGCGCCCTGCCGAGGGCCTTCCTCGTCAAGCTCTCCATCGGCGCGTTCCCCATCGCCTCCTTGGGCGGCTGGCGTAGGAGGGACGGAGAAGGCAAAGAAGGGGGCGGGGGCCGTCAACTCAGAGTACGTGGGCACCGACGCCTTCGTCGCGTATTGTCGGGTCGTTGCCTCATCTTCCAGCCCCTCCGCCGGCACCGGGATGCTCTCTTGGTGCCTTCTGCTTCTCGCACCTCGCCTAGGTGCTCCTCTCGCCCTCCTGCTATCTTGTTTCACCTCCTGAGGAGAGGGACAAGAAAGGGATTACGGGCACCTTATCTCTTTTTAGTTTGTAAGCCTGTGGGAACTTGTTAATTTTTAGACTTGCAACCCCCTTGCTCATGTTTTTTATTCCGTACGAACTGTACCTGTATGGGACGTTTTTAATGAAAAAAGGGTGCTTGCCGGGTTCTTCGTGCGTGAGCGGGGCCCATGCCAAGGACGAATCCTTGTTATTTCTAAGATAAACATTGTCGCCCGGCAACAGGCCTTGGCGTTCCCCCACTTTGGTCGACCATTCTCACGCTCTTGGCGGAGGCAGGGGCGAAGTAGGGTTAGGCCCCTCATTCATTTCTCTTGCCACCGCGACTACGACCAAGTTCCGACCCGGGGGATAGCTCTTGGGTACGGGAAAAGGGGAGCACGGTGGTTTTAAGAATATAAACGAGGTTTCATATGTCCCAGTTCTATACGGAAGTGCATAACAGGGGATGAAAGACTTATCTGAATCCGCAGCCCTCGGCAACCTTGGCTTGCCATGGTTGGATCCTTGTGTCTTCAGCCCCCAGCAATCCTGGCTTGCTGGGGCCAGAGCGCCGGTCCGTCCTCTTTCTCCCAAGCGGCTCAGGAGATGTGTCAACGTGCCCTGCGAACCAAAGAGGACAGAAAGACGCACACTCGACCTCTAGGCTAGGTGTTAGTCGCCGCTAAGCACTATCAACCCTAACCGAGGGAGAGACTTAACCTAGCATGCATGCTATAACTTAGGGCGCCAGCGCTTCATTTATTTATGCTCAGGGTCTGCGCTTGGCTTTGTACAAAGGGTTACATGCATTGCCGGCAAAGCTTGTACAAAAGGTGGCTTGCCGGGAGGCCCGGCAAGCCGCGCCTTATGGGTAAAACTTGCGAAGATGCTCGATGTTCCAAGAGATGCTCACTGGGACAGCATCTTCGGTCTCCAGGCGGACTGCGCCGGGCCTGGTGACTCGTATTACCCGATAAGGGCCTTCCCACTTCGGCGTCAACTTGTTGGAATTCTTGGCCGACTGAGCGTGCCGAAGAACAAGGTCGCCTTCCTCAAAGCTTCGGGCATGAACCTTGCAGCTATGGTAGCGGCGCAAGGCTTGTTGGTAGCGTGCTGCTCTCACAGCCGCCCGAAGATGATCTTCCTCAAGGAGCGTTGCATCATCTTGCCGCAATTGCTCTTGCTCAAGCTCGTCATAAGCGAGCACTCGAGGTGACCCGTATGTGAGTTCCGTGGCTAGAACTGCTTCTGCCCCGTATACCAGGGCAAAGGGTGTCTGGCCGGTGGCTCGATTTGGTGTCGTCCTGACCGACCAAAGAACCGCCGGCAACTCATCAATCTAGCGCCTTCCGCTCATGTGCAGCTTGTCAAAACTCTTTGTCCTCAGGCCTCGCAATACTTTAGCATTTGCCCTCTCCGCTTGGCCGTTGCTCCGTGGGTGTGCCACAGAGGCAAACAGACCTTGCTGCCGAGGTCTTGGATGTATTGCATGAAGGTGTGGCTTGTGAACTATGTGGGTTGTCGGTGATGACTCTGTTTGGCACACCAAAACGCAGACTAGTCCCTTGAAGAACTTGACGGCTGACTGTGATGTCACCTTCCTCACTCTTCCACCTCCGGCCACTTTGTGAACTTGTCGATTGCAACGTACAAGTACTCAAAGCCCCGGACATCACGGGGGAAGGGGCCCAGTATGTCAAGCCACCAGACCGAAAATGGCCTAGAGAGAGGGATTGTTTGAAGGGCTTGAGCTGGTTGATGAAGCTTCTTTGAATGGAAGTAACATGCTTCACACTTGGTTACTAGTGCCATTGCATCCTGGAGGGCAGTGGGCCAGAAGAAACCCTGCCGGAACGCCTTGCTGGCAAGGGCCCTCGACCCTATGTGGGAGCCACATATGCCTCCACGTATCTCCGCCAACAGCTCCAGTCCTTCCTCCCGGGGAATGCACTTCAATTTCACACCGTTCGATCTCTTCATGTACAGGACGTCATCGACGAACTGATACATAGCAGACCGACGGGCTACTTTCTCCGCTTCTTCCTGCACCTCAGGGAGCTCCCCTGTTTGGAGGAATCAGACGGTATGATGTGCCCATGCCGGAGCCTGGGGCTCGACGGCAAGGACCAAAGGCATCTCTTCTGCCATGGGAGCGGCCGTCTCTATGACCAGGGCTTGACGGCCTGTCAGAGTCGGTCGCTCCTCAGTAGGCTCAGGGTCCACGGCAACACCTTTGCCGGCGGCCCCTTGGGGCTCGGCAGGAGAGTACTTGCCGGAGCCTGATTTCCTCTGCTTGTTCTGCTCCGTTGATGGCTCGATGGATGGTTGAGTCAACCGAAGCAAAAAGGTACCTGGTTCCACAGGTAGCTTGAATGCAGCGCGCTTTGACAGGTAGTCAGTGATGTTGTTCTCCGCTCGAGGAATGTGCTCCGCTTGTATACCGTCGAAGTGCTCCTCCAGCTTCCTCACCTCATCTACGTAGGCCTCCATCAACGGGCTCTGATAATCCTTGTTGACTTGTCTGACGACAAGCTATGAATCACCCCGGACGATGAGCTTTTTAACTCCGAGGTCTGCCGCGATCCTGAGACCGGCAAGCAACCCCTCGTATTCGGCAGTGTTATTGGTGGACATCTCCCTCGGAAAGTGCATCCGGATTACATACTTGAGGTGCTCTCCGGTGGGTGCGACGAGCAGCACACCAGCACTGGCGCCTTGAAGCGAGAAAGCTCCGTCAAAGTACATAATCCAGTCGGGAGCTGTTTCCTTCCCGGGGAGAGTGGTCTCCTGGATCTCTTCATCAGGCGTTGAGGTCCATTCTGCAATGAACTCTACCAGGACTCTGCTCTGGATTGTTGAAGTACTTTCAAACTTCAACCCAAAGCTTGACAATTCCAAGGCCCACTCCACAATCCTTCCGGTTGCGTCTGAGTTGTGCAGTATCCGTTGCAATGGGAGGCGGGTGACGACAGTGATCTCGTGGGCTTGCAAGTAATGACGTAGCTTCCTCGAGGCCATAAGGAGGCCGAAGAGCAATTTCTGCACACCGTAGTACCTTGACCTAGCCCCCTACAAGAGGGAGCTGACAAAGTAAACCAGGTGCTGCATCATCTTCTTCTTCTACACCACCTCATTTGGCCGCGCGGGCCCCGTCCCGATGGCGTCAGACCCTGCCGGGAGCTTTGCCTTGCCGGTGCCGGGCCCTGCCGGGGGAGTCTCTGACTTGCTGTCCGCCGGCCCCTCCGTCGCCACTGCTTCTTCGTCAACCTCCCTCTGCGCCACTAGCGCGGCACTGGCCACTTGATTCATCGCCGCCAAGTACAGCAGCAACGGCTCTTGTGGTTTAGGCGCAACTAGTATCGGCGTAGAGGAAAGGTATCTCTTCAGGTCTTGCAACGCCAATTCGGCCTCTGGGGTCCACTCCATTGGGCCCGCCTTCTTCAAGATCTTGAAAAAGGGAAGGGCGCGCTCGGCAGACTTGATCCGCTTGGGCACTTCAATCTGCTCGATAGCCTTGATCTTGTCTGGGTTTGCCTTGATTCCATGCTGCGACACAAAGAACCCGAGAAGTTTGCCGGACGGAACGCCGAAGACACACTTCTCAGGGTTCAGCTTGAGGTTGATCTTGCGCAGGTTGGCAAACGTCTCTTCTAAGTCTTGTACAAGAGTTGCCCTGTCCTTGGTTTTGACCACTATGTCATCCATATAGGCTTCCATATTTCTATGTAGCTGGGGTTCAAAACCAATTTGGACTGCCCTTGCAAATGTTGAGCCAGCACTCTTCAACCCGAAAGGCATCCGTAAAAAGCAGTACGTACCACATGGGGTGATGAATGCCGTCTTCTCTTCGTCTTCTCTTGTCATGAAGATCTGGTGGTAGCCCGAGTAGGCGTCGAGGAATGATAACAGATCACAGCCGGCCATAGAGTCAACAATCTGGTCAATACGTGGCAACGGGAAGGGGTCCTTAGGACAAGCCTTACTGATATATGTGTAATCGATACACAGCCTCCACTTCCCGTTTGCCTTGCGCACCACCACCGGATTGGCCAACCACATCGGATGGAGCACTCCCCTCACCAAGCCTGCTGCTTCCAACTTCCTGATCTCCTCTGTGATAAACTCCTGCCGTTCTAGAGCTTGCTTCCTGACCTTCTGCTTGACGGGTCGCGCATGGGGACAGACAGCAAGATGGTGCTCAATCACTTCCCTGGGAACGCCGGAATGACAGATGGTTGCCACGCAAACACATCGACATTCACCCGCAGGAAAGTGACGACCGCGCTTTCCTATTTGCTGTCGAGGGTGGAGCTTATGGTAAAAGCCCCTCCTGTGCCATCCTCCCTGACGGACACCTTCTTGGTCTCTGGTGGCGCAGCTCTGGATTTCTTGCTCTTGCCGGTGAAGCTCTCTGGCACGTCCTCGACGGTAGCACAACACTCCGAAGAGGTGCGCTTGCCGGAGTGGGTGCGAGAGGTTTTGCCGGTCTTCTTCTTCGCTCCCGGGGCTTCAGCGGTAGGAGTAAGTGCCTTGGCGGCAGCTGCTGCAACTGCTTCTCGGTAGAGTAGGTCAGCGCTGATCAGCGCGTCCTTCTTGTCGGAGGGGACGGTGATGATGTTCATCGGCCCAGGCATCTTCAGCGTGTTGTAGGCGTAGCGCGACGCCGCCATGAACTTGGCCAGTGCTGAGCGGCCGAGGATCCCGTTGTAGGGTAGGGGGATATCGGCTATGTCGAAGACAATCCTCTCGTCCTGTAGTTCAGCTCGCCTCCAAACGTCACACGCAACGTGACTTTCCCCTTCGGCTGGCTCCTTCCCGGTTTGACCCCTTCAAACGTGCCCGTTTCCTCGAGGTCTCCATCAGGAATTTGCAGCCTTTTGATCACAACGGGTGAGATCAAGTTCAGACCGGCCCCATCGTCAACCAACATCTTGTTCACCTTGAGGTTGCGTATCATTGGTGAGACCAACAACGGCAAGCACCCGACCGCAGTTGTGCGGTCAGGGTGGTCCTCGGCGTCAAAGATGAGGGGCGTGTTGGACCACTTCAGCGGCTTCTGAGCATCGAACGAGGGCTCTGCTGATGTAATCTCACGCGCCCACTGTTTGAGCTGGCGGTGAGAAGTATGCAGTGAGGCGCCACTGTCGACGCACATGGCCTCTGTAGCCTTCTGGAACTCTTGCTTGCTGGACTCGTCGTCCTCGTCATGATCATCATCTTCTTGCTTCTTGTCGCGGCCCCGAGCGGGCCTCTCTTGTTGGTTATCCTTGCCGCGGCGACCTCCTTGGCCGCCATGCTTCTTGCCGGATCCCTCGGGACCATCCTGGCCCTTCTCCTTGTCTCGCCTCTCGTACTCAGCTCTTTGCTTCTCAGCAAGCAGCTGGACTTGCCGGCAGTTCTGGAGGTCGTGGCCCTTGGTGCAGTGGATCTTGCAGTACTGCTTGTCGGAGCTTCCTGACTTGTCGGCAGCCGCCAAGGCCCGGCAAGCGGCGCACCCAGCAATTTCCTTGCCGAGGTCGTCTGCCTTAGCCTTCTTGGCGGCGCCGGTGCTGTCGGATCCCTCGGCACCATCCTGGCCCTTCTCCTTGTCCCGCCTCGACGGCAAGCAGTGTGCGTGTGTGCGTTCATAGGGGTGAGTGTATGCGCGCATGTATGAGCGCTTGCGTCTGTACTATATTAAAAAAATGAGTACTCGAAGTATGCAACTTCATAAGGAATGGACGATGTACATCACTCTTGTCGAGTTAGCGTTGCACCCCGGCATGCTGGACCCTCCACGTCGCTTACCGAATGGAACACGCTTCGTCTTGCGTTTTCACTCGCTTGTGGGACCGCAGTTGAGAGAAAACCAATGTCCCTCCCCCTCCCTTGCCCGCATCATTTATACTACTAGAAGAGAGAGAGGTCGGCCGAGTGTTACTAGTACTCCCTCCATTTTATGCAGAGTAAATAAAAACGGAGGGAGTATACTACTAGTACTATGAGCACTGCATACTCAACTGCAGATGTTGTCAGTACTCCACTAGTACTACTACTTCTACTACTATTGGACAAGGAGCTTAAAAAAAGTTACTATTGGACTGGCTATACGTGGCAAAATCCTAGTAGGAAGAGCATGCGTGAGAACAAGCATATTCACGTGTTTCAAAACATATTGGAAACCATTTCTGTTTGAATACAAATCTAGGAGTACGTACGAATCTAACAGTATTGATTGGGCGTTGTTGAATGTTGATACATTTTTCTATAAGTTTGATTAAAGTATCGATGCAAAAAAAAAAGTTTGATTAAAGTAGAGATACTTTGACCATACATAAAAATCTATTATATTGTTAAAACGATAGAAAACGTGCGGCTTAGATGTAATAATAGAAAATTAGTTAAAAAATGGCTATGATTTACATCATAAAAGTACGTATAAGCATGTCTCCATGTGCCATACGTTTACAGCTAGCCTAAAACGGATGAGTCGGACTGAGAAAAACACAATGCTAGGCGAATCCATCGGACTAGCAAAACATGATTCATATGCATCAGGCAAGCTGTGTAGAGTCCGGACCCAATACACACACAAAAATAAAGAAAGTCAGGCAAGCTGGAGAGTCCGGCCACAACACATATCACATCGTAAGTGCTCTTTTTTTATTCAAGCATGCTAATTATTAACGATGACATCATGCTGACATCAGAAAAAGCTAGCAAGCATCAGCTTTTTTTTGCTCATTAGCCACATGCTTAGGGTCTAATTGGCACATAATTAAATGATTACGAGCATGTAGTGGAAGGAGAGATAAGAAAGAAAATATGAAAGTGCAATTGAAACTAATAGTAGATGGAGAAATTTGAAAGATTACCCTGCAAAAAAAATTGAATATTATAAACATTATAAAAGCACAAACATAGGCGATTTTTTCTTTTGCGGCAGCACACATAGATGTTCAATATACAATAATTAAAATCTACACAGCGTCAAAATTTAGTGAACAAAAATTGCAAGAACGGTTGCATCGTGTATTTTCTTTGGAGGTCTGTTTGTGCATAATTTGATATTGCTTCGATTGATTAGGAACACGACTTAGGAAAATATGGCTGGGCAATCGGAGATACAGAAATTTTAAATTACAGTGTGAAATAAGGCATACATAGGTGTTCAATATAAAATAATATAAATCATGTAGCTTCAAATATAAACTATGTAGCGCAAGACGACACGGCCCAACTCTGAGTTGGAAGACAATTTTTTTGCATAAGGCATATATGCTCAATAATTTTACATCAGGTATATACGGATTTCGGCATGCTGAGTCGGCAATAAGGAGATAACGAAACAACAAAAGACTGTAAACCGAATAGAGTAAACCAGCCCTTTAATGAAACCTCGCGAAACACCCCATGCATGCAAGTGATGCTGCTAGAGAAGTACATGCGAAGATAGTCCAAACAATCATGAACTTTAAAAGACCACCAATTTGTCGATTTAAGTTAAACAAACGTGCTCTCGGTTGATCATGGTTAGCTGTGATTATTGATTCTTATAATACATAGTACATAAATCTTTATGTTGTGGATAAAGACAGGTCCATCGTGATGGTCCAAAAGCGTCACGAACACATTTTTGGTTAAAAATGGTTTTACAAGACAAGCAATCCGTCACAAGAAATCTCTTATTTTATAGTGTTCCCAAGTGTCAAAAATTACAAGCGGGATGACTTAATTAAGCAATGATTTGGCTTTGGCGATTAGTGCCGAGCTAAAAAGCTTTAATTTCGTCTCATCCTAAGTGAAAGCATTTAATTTGAATATCCCACGTATTTCTTCCAATAGCTGATATTGTTGGTATGGAGGCTCCATATTGTCGTATGTAAGGTTCGACTACTGAATAAAGAGAGATTAAAAACCAGTATTTGGCAATGATAGTGCACTTAATATAAATGTTTTTATTATTTTTCGTCTACAATTTGTGATATACCATTGCTACTTTGATAGAAAAATTAAATCGGAACATTTGGCTGCTAGGGGAGATAATAAAAAAATAGGTGGCAAGTTATGATGACCGTAAAAAATAGTTGAGGAGACATCGAAGCATGTGGATCATGTATGATATAGTATTAAGAGAAAAACATAATCGCAATGTGGGAAGATAGAAGATTTTAACAATTTTAATGACATTCACCAATAATTATGGTGAGTTAGACTGAACAACATACAGAACTATAGTAAGATGAGAAGACATCGAAGCACGTGGATCATGTAGGATATAGTACTAATAAGAAAACATAATTGCAATGTCGCAGGTAATGAGGCGGGGAATTGAATGGACAATAAAGTTCATATAAAGCCATGAATATTACATATTTCTAAGTACAATAAAAAATGTGACAAAGTATCAAGGAATGAGGCAAAAGAGTATTTCGTCTTACAAAGTGACACGTCCAGATGTTTGACACCAACATAGTACAAAATTGGAAAATACATAGGAATAGATAGAAAATCTAGCCGCGCAAATGCGTGGGTCACCCCGCTAGTTATATGTAAACTAGAAAGGATTGGAGGGAGTATATTGTACGTTCAAAAGCGAAACAAACATTGAATACCCTTTATATAAGATTTGTTGATGCTATGATCACTGGTTCAAAATTTTGAATCCGCCTTAGGTATCACACATGCACCCACTCGTCTCTCTCGGTTTCATCTCGGGGTCCGGAGATCGATTGAAAGAGGACTACGGTGGGTACAGTACGTTCATTTCACCTTTGAACGTGCAATATACTCCCTCGGATCCACACAGACCCCCCTGGGTCATTTCTATCATAGAAACACACCAAACCTTTATCTCCTTGCACGACACACATTTGATATCTCAACATCAATCGATCTCGTCAATATGTGTCGGGGCATGAACCGAATGGGATGTCAAAACTAAGATGGGAAGCGACATGTAGTGGAGGCAAAGTGAAACTTTAAACAAACTGTTTGTCTGTATGCATGTCGGACAAATTATAACATTGGAAATACAAGCATGGTCTAGGCCCACATGCGAATGATACTCGGCGGAATGTTCAAATGAGGCATGCGGGAGGATGGACTCGACCGGAGGGCGGCATGATCAATGGAGAAGACGGTTGGAGAGGAATGAGAAATAAGCAACGCCATATGATTATACTTGAACGACTCAAATAAACATTAAGTTGTCTCGTTTTCCCTTCTATCTTGGTCACGGAGTAAGATACTCCATCCGTTTTAATTTACTCTGCATATTAGGTTTGACTAAAGTTAAACTTCGTAAAATTTGACCAAATTTATAGAAAAATATGAACATTTACAATAGCAAACCTATATGATGTGAAAGTATATTCAATAATGAATCTAATGGTATTGATTTGTTATTGTATATGTTTTTATTTCTCTCTATAAACTTTGTCAAAGTTTACATAGTTTGACTTTGAGCAAAGCTAAAATGGGGGAGGTCTGTTTGTGCATAATTTGATATTGCTTCGATTGATTAGGAACATACATTACGGCGACGACTTTGGAAAATATAGCTGGGCAATCGGAGCTACAAAATTTTTAAATTACAGTGTGAAATAAGGCATAGATAGGTGTTCAATATAAAATAAAATAAATCATGTAGCGTCAAATATAAACTATGTAGCGCAAGACGACACGGCCCAACTCTGAGTTGGAAGACAATTTTTTTGCATAAGGCATATATGCTCAATAATTTTACATGAGGTATATACGGATTTTGGCATGGTGAGTCGGTAATAAGGAGATAATGAAACAACAAAAGACTGTAAATCGAATAGAGTAAACCAGCCCTTTAATGAAACCTCGCGAAACATCCCATGCATGCAAGTGATGTTGCTAGAGAAGTACATGCGAAGATAGTCCAAACAAGCATGAACTTTAAAAGGCCACCAATTTGTCGATTTAAGTTAAACAAATGTGCTCTCAGTTGATCATGGTTAGCTGTGATTATTGATTCTTATAATACATAGTACATAAATCTTTATGTTGTGGATAAAGACAGGTCCACCGTGATGGTCCAAAAGCGTCACGAACACATTTTTGGTTAAAAATGGTTTTACAAGACAAGCAATCCGTCACAAGAAATCTCTTATTTTATAGTGTTCCCAAGTGTCAAAAATTACAAGCGGGGTGACTTAATTAAGCAATGATTTGGCTTTGGAGATTAGCGCCCAGCTAAAAAGCTTTAATTTCGTCTCATCCTAAGTGAAAGCATTTAATTTGAATATCCCATGTATTTCTTCCAATAGCCGATATTGTTGGTATGGAGGCTCCATATTGTCGTATGTAAGGTTCGACTACTGAATAAAGAGAGATTAAAAACCAGTATTTGGCAACAATAGTGCAAATAATATAAATGTTTTTATTATTTTTCTTCTACAATTTGTGATATACCATTGCTACTTTGATAGAAAAATTAAATCGGAACATTTGGCTGCTAGGGGAGATAATAAAAAAATAGGTAGCAAGTTATGATGACCGTAAAAAATAGTTGAGGAGACATCGAAGCATGTGGATCATGTATGATATAGTACTAAGAGAAAAACATAATCGCAATGTGGGAAGATAGAAGATTTTAACAATTTTAATGACATTCACCAATAATTATGGTGAGTTAGACTGAACAACATACAGAACTATAGTAAGATGAGAAGACATCGAAGCACGTGGATCATGTAGGATATAGTACTAATAAGAAAACATAATTGCAATGTCGCAAGTGATGAGGCGGGGAATTGAATGGACAATAAAGTTCATATAAAGCCATGAATATTACATATTTCTAAGTACAATAAAAAATGTGACAAAGTATCAAGGAATGAGGCAAAAGAGTATTTGGTCTTACAAAGTGACACGTCCAGATGTTTGACACCAACATAGTACAAAATTGGAAAATACATAGGAATAGATAGAAAATCTACCCCGCGCAAATGCGCGGGTCACCCCGCTAGTTATATGTAAACTAGAAATGATTGGAGGGAGTATATTGTACGTTCAAAAGCGAAACAAACATTGAATACCCTTTATATATGATTTGCTGATGCTATGATCACCGGTTCAAAATTTTGAATCCGCCTTAGGTATCACACATGCACCCACTCGTCTCTCTCGGTTTCATCTCGGGGTCCGGAGATCGATTGAAAGAGGACTAGGGTGGGTACAGTACGTTCATTTCGCCTTTGAACGTGCAATATACTCCCTCCGATCCACACAGACCCCCCGGGTCATTTCTATCATAGAAACACACCAAACCTTTATCTCCTTGCATGACACACACTTGATATCTCAACATCAATCGATCTCGTCAATATGTGTCGGGGCATGAACCGAATGGGATGTCAAAACTAAGATGGGAAGCGACACGTAGTGGAGGCAAAGTGAAACTTTAAACAAACTGTTTGTCTGTATGCATGTCGGACAAATTACAACATTGGAAATACAGGCATGGCCTAGGCCCACATGCGAATGATACTCGGCGGAATGTTCAAATGAGGCATGCGGGAGGATGGACTCGACCGGAGGGCGGCGTGATCAATGGAGAAGACGGTTGGAGAGGAATGAGAAATAAGCAACGCCACATGATTATACTTGAATGACTCAAATAAACATTAAGTTGTCTCGTTTTCCCTTCTGTCTTGGTCAGGGAGTAAGATACTCCATCCGTTTTAATTTACTCTGCATATTAGGTTTGACTAAAGTTAAACTTCGTAAAATTTGACCAAATTTATAGAAAAATATGAACATTTACAATAGCAAACCTATATGATGTGAAAGTATATTCAATAATGAATCTAATGGTATTGATTTGTTATTGTATATGTTATTATTTCTCTCTATAAACTTTGTCAAAGTTTACATAGTTTGACTTTGAGCAAAGCTAAAATGTGGAGTAAATAAAAACAGAGGGAGTACATAGGGACTACTATATAGTTACTACTGCGGGAACATGGTAAGTTGGATCCCTAAATGTGGGCATGGACCGGGCACACCTCAATTATTCCTTCAAACAGTCGGACACCTACATTAGCACACCATCCGGCTACTTAATCAAGTGTTACGCTTCACTAGTTGAAAAGGAAAAGGGTGGTACCGTACCCAAAACCACCACACTTGGGGACAGGGTAACAACTTGGTACTGTACCACATTTGAACCAGGGCACAAAAACCACATGTTCTGCGACTAATGCGTAACGCGGAACACTGACGCTCGAATTTGGCCAGGAAAATAGGGAAACCGGCATGTGGGGCAGACTTGTCGGGATGACGTGGCACAGATTAGTCCAATGGAGGAGCTGGCCCACGACCTCCTCGCTACCGGCAACCGTTCATGTGGGTCGTGGGGGCGAGCAACGTGGTGCAACTCCCGCACCACCTCTAGACACGACGACCGCAGTGAGCGACATGCTCATCATCGCTGGACACCATCAGCTTCAGGGTGTCGAGGGTTGCGTTAGCGTTGTGGCACGACCAGTAGATCAACACACGGCTCATCGAGCATGCACGGGGCACCGAAGTGCGTGCGCGTCGTGACGCGTCCGTGGAGTGTTCTAGCGCGGCCAACTGCATCCCCAGGACCTGAGACCATGCCGGGTTGTCTTTCTTTTTCAATGACATTTGGGGATCGCATGTGAGCAAAGGGCATCTCCAACGTTGCCACGACCGTAGTTGACTACCCTGTCACACCAAAAACCCTCGACCCTCGCGCCGTCGCGTGGTGCATTCCTAGCCGACGCCAGCTGCCCGCATTCGTTCGTCTGTATGCCATCATTAAGAGGCTCGGTGCCCGAGGAACCAACTCTGGCGACTTAATGATGCAACCGGACGCTTGGCCTCACCGGAATGCGCTACTTAAAGTGGCAGCACCCAGCTAAACTCCGCACCATAGCGCATCCTCCTGCTACCTGGCACCACATCCACCATGACCGCGAGCGCGAACGCTCTGCGGGAGAGCTTGCCTTTGGGGATGAGGCTCGAGGTCGCTGCCGTCGCTCAAGTCGCCGCTTGCAATGCAATAGCGGCGTAGCTGAACATGGACGCGACCGTACAAGAGGTGGCCACGCTTGCGGTCGACGACGGGAGCACCGTGAGCCACGCGTCCTACTTGACATCGTCCAACATTTGGTGGCGCATGTGGCAGGTGAAGCGACAGACCGTCCACGTCCATCATCATCGACCTCACGTCCACCGGCAACGCCGATGTCAGGGACTCCTCCGAGGATGAGTAGGGCTTGGGAGGAAGCAGGGCATGGTGTGCCAACTGGCTGGTCCGTCTCCCATGTTCTACTTTTCCTTGTTGGAGACCGCACCTTCACTTCACTGGTCTTGAACCCCGCCCCCGTACATGGAGATGGCAGATGGAGGACGTCGTTCGCTGCCGTAGAAAAGGTTTAGGGTCGGGTTCCTTTTATTTTTCTGTCCTATAAAAGTTTGAAATGTAATGAAATCTGTCGTGTTTCCATGAATCTCGTCCGTTGTATATGAACTTTCACACACTACAAACAAAATACACTTCCGTGATGATACGTGTTTGTCACAGTAGGTCGCGTTTTTTGTCATGCATGTACATCCATGACAAATTTATGACAGAATCAAGATAGTCATACCTGTGCTGTCGTAGAAGTGTTCCATGACATTACCAAAATTATCATCACGGAAGTGTCCACTTCCATGACGATAAATCGCGCATCACAGAAGTGCTTTTGTCAAGGGTGACCGACACGTGGCATCAACTGTAACGGAACGCCGTTAAGCTATCGGGTCGGGTTTTGGATCCGATAACCAATGGGGATTTTCCACGTGTAAAATCATCATTGGCTGGAGGAAACACGTGTCGGCTCATCGTTGGGACAGATGTCATCCACTCATTGGACAGAAGGCGCCTATGATACGTCGACACGTGGCACGGCCCATCAAGTTTAAATCGGCCGGCCCAACTAAAGGCCCACAAGATTTTGCGGACCATAATGGGCCGGCCCAGCTAAAGGCCCATGAGATTTTGCGGACCATAATGGGCTGGCCCAGCTAAAGGCCCACAAGATTTCGTGGGCCATAATGGGCCGGCCCAGGTAAAGGCCCACAAGATTTTTGTGTGCCATAATGGGCCGGCCCAGGTAAAGGCCCACAAAATTCTTGTGGATCATAATGGGCCGGCCCAGCTAAAGGCCCACGAGATTTCGCCGACACTAATGGGCCGGCCTAGCTGTAGGCCCACAAGATTTTGAGGACCCTAGTAGGCCAGCCCATTAACTGGCTGCCATGTTTTGGGCCAAATGCCGGCCATATTTGATCCGGTCCATTAATGGCCTGCCACGTTCCGGGCCTAATAATCCACGTTCTGGGCCAAATCACGACCCAGATCAGGTCCGGCCCTTTAAGATGCTTTGGCCTCAATTATGGCCCATATCAAATTAGGCCCGTTAACTGGACGCTATGCTTTTGGGCCCACTTGCTAAAGGCCCATTTAGTAATTCGGCCTGATATTAGTTTCGGCCTGTTAAGTGCCCGTTTAACATTTCGGCCCTATATTAATTTCGGCCTGTTAAAAGCCCGTCATATAGTTGGGCCTAACTATGGCCCGGTTTGCATCCGGCCTGATCGCAGCCGATATCTAATTGGACCAAACAAGGATCGAGACAATTTTGGCCTGTTAAAAGCCCGTGATTTGATTCGCACAATCATGGGTCGAGGTCCATTTTGGGCTGCTGCCGGCCCGTGAGCTGTTCGGCACGTTTCAGGCCCAACCTACTTCTCAGCCTCCTAAAAGCCCATTGAGTTTTCTTGCGAAAAGAGGGCCGGGGGTTACTCGGCCTATTAAAGGCCCGAATCTACTAGTGGGCCAGTTTGACGAGGCCCATGATGCGGATCATACATCGTGATTGCATGACGGCCCGATTATGTACCGTAATTTTACGGTTTGGCCGGTTTACTGCGAAGACAGGATATATATACAGTAAAATAACTGCAGCATCGTGAGTAAGAAAAAACCTAGACTATACAATAAAGAAATTACGGCATATTACATCCACTGGGCATCAAAGTTCGCCACTATGATAATAAACCACAAGCAGACAGCAGATTACATACACTGGGCATCAAAGATCGCCACCTGTGCAAATAAACACGCCGACAAAATAATATACAAAACTGACAGCACTTCAATAGAGTTCAAGAAAGGTTAGCCCTGCTGGCGAGCTGCAGCGCAACCACCTGAGCAAGATGATGAGACTGCGCTTGTTCAACACTTATATCTTCCTCACTCTGAAAGATAAACAAGCAGACAGATGACAGGTTTTGCACATAAAAGTATCAGTGCTGACAATTCATCACATTTCTTACTGACGAATAAAGTGACACAATTTAAAATTGCATTAACACAATATGGTATTGTTCAGGTCAAGACATGGCAGGAAATCACATTGTGAAGGAGTTGGCAGCTTCACGACACCACTGGATTACAGATCAAGAACTCATAAGTATTAATGGTTAGTGTGGTGTCAATTTATCCCATTTCAGATTGGCAAATAAAGAGACGGTTTAAATAATAGTAGAATGATATGACATTGTTCATAGTTAAGACATTGCAGAATATGACATTGTGTTGTAGTGGGTAGGTTCACCACACCACTGGATTATGAATGAAGAACAGAAGCATACATGCAGTGCAAAATAAGATCACTTGCTCTGTATTGTTTAATTTACATGGTATGAAGAAGGAACTTGGTTGTACAACTGAAAACTTAAACTGAGAAGGACAAACTTTTGTTTATGAACTACATAATAAACTTTAAACATGCAATTTGATGCAAACACCAAAAATAAACAGCTGTTGCAGTCATGCCTAACCAAATATACACAACAAAGTTTGAAGGCTTGAGAAGGACAAACTTATATTACTGGTGAAGACAGGCTCTATAAAGCCCTTGTCCATGCTGATGGGGGGGCAATTCAAGAAGTTTACCACAAAATCTTCTTCATAAGCATTGCTTTTATTCTACATTTTGTTAAGAGTAAATATAGATGTGATAATATACGAAAAATGGAGAATATTTAAGATAAGATGAAGAGTGATGCTACATAACCAAGTAGCTATAAATGTATGTGCAGCGATACAGGCAAAAGGCACAGCCAAGAGCAATGCACAGCTAAACTTCTTCAGTACCAACCTTATGGTAAGAGTAAATATAGATCTGATGTGTAGAAAATGGAGGGCAAAGGAAAATAAGCTGCAGAGTGATGGTACATGAACAACTACCTATCAATATAAGTACACTGATAAAGGACAGCATGTACTTACAAGAACAATGCAGAGCTAAAAAATCATTGGCATTGGATATATTCTACACTAATGTAACCATTCATACAGATCAGATAATTTGGAGCGAACAATTGATAAGCAAGCTATCATGCATACTGTTGTCACATAATGAACAAGGTATGTATGCAAGTACAGTGATACAGGACAACAGGTACTAACAAGAGCAAAGCAGCGGGCAGCATATTTGCGATATCCTGTCGTTCTTTTCAAACCGGAATTCTTCTTCGAGCAGATTTCCTGCAAAAAAGATCCGTACGGCACATGCGGAAAAGTAGAAGTTCAAATTGTCATTTGATTTCATAGACAGTACCTCATCCTGGGAACGATACCAGTGCATAACAATGTTTTTCCATTCAATGTCTTCTAAATTTAGCACAGGAGACTTCACCGGAAATTCATTTATAGACTTGCCATCAAAGTGTGATTTCCTCAGGTAACACCGATACTACTGCAATGCTTCCTTGAAAAGCACAAGCAAGCTTTGCTCGTCATGACTATCCAGATTGACCCTCGCCTAGTTACAACAATGTAATGTAAATCATTGATGTGTTCGATCAGCAGAAAACAGGAAAATAATAACCATGAATAATAGCACTTACACGTAAGTTGGACAGGAAGACGTGAAAATGGTGTTTGTCTTCACTATAATCTTCCCATGATGGGAATATATGCACGTAGTCCCTAACAACATTGAAAGCATTGTCTTTTAAACTGGGAATAAATGGAATGGGGTTCCAATCTGCAGGAATTGGCCGTCTCTGCAGTTGGGATAGGTCTTCGTCCAGTGGACTTCCTGTACTTTTTGCCGGAGTGGGATTTTTCTGTGGTACAGCTGGTGCTATGGCAAATGAAATCGGTATACCTTTTGCTGGAGTGCAGGTCCTGTGTGGTGGGGCTAGTGGTGTGGCCAGTGAAGTATGGGTACAGTCTGCTGGAGTCGGTCCTACGTTTAGTGTCACTGGTTGTACAGCCAATATAAGTGGGGCGCTGTCAGATTTCTCCGGCACCACCACGTTTTTCAAGGACTCTGCTGGTGCTCCTTTAGGTTCGGCAATCACCCTCTTCCTTTTTGATGTCTGACGCACAAGAACAGCATTTCAGTGGAAAAACATGGTATGTTGACAGATGGTATATGTATTGATAATGGATGTGCATGGCATCTTGAGTTATATGATGAGTAAACTAAGCAGATGGCGGTGCAACAAAGTAGAAGAAATGCAAGACAACATATGCAAGATACGCGCAATCAATAAAACCTTGCCAAATTAGAACAGGCACCTTGATGGGTGAACAGGACAGGCCATCTACCTTTGACTCCTCGAGGTTAGAATAGTCATTAGGATGATATTCTGAACAAGAATCAACAGGTGGGGAGCGTATGAGTTTCATTGCTTCAAGAATGGCGCTCAATGCCTTGGTGCTAATTTTGTAAGTCATTGCAGTGTTCCACAATATTCTTCTGATGCGCGGATTCTGACATTCACTGTAATTGCGTATAATATCTGAGAACCATGAAAACATAAATAGTTGTGAGATTATCTTTGTAATGCAGATGATATTCTAATATAGGGGCGCCCCTGTAAACACTTGTGTGCTATCACTGGATTCTGATGAGAGAGCTCATGTGTGCTGTAATATGGTGCGTGCATTTATATAATCTGGCACAAGTACACAAAAAAGGCTCCAGAAGTAAGGATAGCTGGCAGATGATAGGTTCATAATATACTATATAAAGAGTTTATTGCCAAACCATGATAACAAGAGCACACAACAACTAGGCAGATCATAGTGTACATAACAGGGGTACACCATAACCACGATATATAAATCGGGAAAGTGGAACAGGCTTGAAAATACGGTTTGTATTGCCGCTAGTAATTGAAAGCCTATCGATCACGTACAGGCCAGCTCTATCAGCTGTTGACTGCAGATGTCCCTGCGCCCCTTCCTGACAAGGAACATACTGTACGTACTAAATACAGAATAAACAAAGAGGAACATGTTAAAGAACAGAAGAGGAAGCATATTCGTGAGGTTCCGCTTCATTGCATACAATGTTGGTTGCCCACTCATGATGAATCACAGCGCCCAAAGAAATGCAATTCCATGCTGTCTCTCTATATGTAGCAATTTTGAACAAGAGTCATTAGGATCATATTTTGAACAAGAATCAACAGGTGGGGAGCGTATGAGTTTCATTGCATCCAGAATGGCACTCAATGCCTTGGTGCCAATTTTGTAAGTCATTGCAGTGTTTAGCTTCAAGAGTGGACTGTTGCTAGGGCGACACAAAGCAGCTACACAGATCATAGTGTAGATATAACGGGGAAAACCGTAAGCATCAGAGTAAAATCAGCAAAGTGGAACTTGCTGGAATATATGTGCTAGTATTGCCGGGACGGCTAGAAAGGCTTCAGATACCAGCTCTCTTCAAGTGAAGGTGCGGTACTGTTAATAACAGTGTTACTCTCAAAGGCGACACAGCTCCCCGCATTTCCTTGCTATTCTTATGGGATTCAAGTGGGCAGGTGACTACAAATCCTATTCCTATGTTTACAAGATCCTACGGATCAAAGAGGCTCAAAGTGTCCATGACAACCGACCGTATAGACCTCTACACTGCAAAAGTCCCTGCTCATCTTCCGTACAAGGAACATACTGTACCACTATCATACTCCCTCCGTTCCAAAATATAAGTCTTGGTAGAGATTTCCACTATGGATCACATACGGATGTATCCAGATACATTTTAGAGTGTAGATTCACTCATTTTGCTCCATATGTAGTCCATGGTGGAATCTATACAAAGACTTGTATTTAGGAACGGAGAGAGTACATATTAAAGAAGAACGGAAGAGGAACATGGTAAAGAAGAGCAAGCAGATTTTGGATAATAACATGTTGGTTGCGCAGTGCCCACACATGATGAACCAGAGTGCATTAAGAATGCAACTCCCAGCTGTCTCTCGACCATTTCAGGCGGTTGGATGAAGATCCTACGTCTCCTAACCCATCTTCTTCCTCGTCTTTGATTCTTCCCATACAGAACACCGCACGGGCTGCCGGCCGGACCACCGGCCCCCGCCGCCTGTGTTCCTCCGCCACCCCCACCCCCACCCCCGCCCCAACCCCCACCCGTGTCAAGTTTTCTTCGTTCGGCGAGGCCCCACAACCACCCGAGCCCCATCGTTCGCACCGGCGAACTCCGCCGAGCTCTGAAAAATCGACTGACCCAATTTTGAAATTTAGTCTACTGTGATTTAACTAGTGTGGAATATAAAAGGGGAAAACCATAAGCATTGGGAGTATAGTGTTGAGCGTGCCATGGCGGATCTGAAGGTGCAAACCGGACAAAGGCAACTTCGCAACCAAGACAAGAAATCAGAGTAAAGCAGTGGCGATCTATTTTCTTGTTGCGATAAATAAGTTGAGCAGATACGAGAGAGTACCGCCTCTGGTGCGGCGCCGTGTACGCATCTGCTGAGAATTTGATGGTGCTGCGGTAGCGATGGCTGTCGGCGGCGTGGAAGCAGATCTAGGAGGGTAGACGGTGGCGGCGGGGCGCGGTGGACGAGATGGTCGTAGGAGCGGCGCCGGCAAGGTGGACGACGACGGGGATGAAGCGAGAGGACGGGATGCAAGGATCCCGGTCCGAAGCCGTGGATGAGAGAGGTCGATCTCTTGTAATGGACGGCAGTGTCGGGGTATCAGCTCCGACATGGTGGAGGAGGACGGCGGTGGATGGGGTGGTGGACGGCGGCGGACGGAGGAGGGTGGGGTGGAGAGGGTGTTTTGGCGCCCACGGAGTACGAATGGGGAAAAGGGAGGTAGAGAGGAAGGGGGGAACCATGTATTCAGGGCGCACTTGTCTCAAATGCGAGGAAATTTACAAACTTAGCCCCCGTTTCAAATTTCTACTACATCACAGCAACATTAGTCGGTTGGGGATAGGACGGTAATCTCACATACACCGAATATTTGCCGACGAGAGTTTGTTTTTGGCGCCCACCGTGTATGAATATGTATCGGGGAGGGAGTCAATTTCGGCCGAGGACACACTGTGTTTTGGTGCCCACCGTGTATGAATCCGGGTGAGAGGCGGTTACCTCACGTTTGGGTGAAATTACAAACCTACCCCTATCGAAACCTATAGAAATCCAGCAGATAGGCTTTGCGTGGCAGGGATAGGCAGTAGTGATTTCCATCTCGCAGATTTTGGTTTCGGGCGGTTACTGCGACTTTCCCCGCTTCATTCAAATTTTGCTGGGTGCACGTTTACCGTGCCAACTCAATTCGAATCCCGTTTGTATTCTATTTTTTTTCAGGCGGGATCCATTTTCAATTGGAATTACATTCTATATACATCATTTTTTAATATATACTTTCAAAAGCACAACACCATTTATACATAAATATGGTTACAAATGGCATGATCTTAGATTCATAAGGTTGTATCCATCAATTTGGATTTTCAAATATTTGAAATCACTTTATGTTGAAATCCAATGTATGCATTCCTCGCTAACTGTCTCCAATTAATGTGTGTTTCATGCGGTTTTTTTTTACTTCTCAAACATGTATAATGTGTTTCACACACGCAACATATAGTGTAATCCCGTTTAGACATTAATTGCATATAAACCATGCATTGTTTGTAACTGAAGAATCTATGGATCACCAATATTGATAAACTATATAACATTACACGTGTGCCCAAATTCAAATGATATGCATGTTTGATACACCAATTTGCGTTATGATATTATCGATGTCGTGATCTCCAGTTTAAATATTTGAATCCCCTTTAATCCAGATATTCGTCTCATATAGCTATCACTCATGCTTATATAGGACTATCTCTCTGGGCCTATACGCGTTCATCGTCTCTCAGGTATCTCTCGTGCTACCTGTATGTCAACAATGATCTTTTATCTTCGTAACACACTGGCGGTACTCTCTCCCTCGACCTTCATCACTCTATCTCTCTCTAAGTATATCTCGCTCCCTGCTATGTGTCTCTAACTATGATTCTCCATGTGGAATCTCTTTCTCTCACACAAACACAAAACTTTGTCTCCCGGGGTCTCATTTCTCTCTACTATTCCCATGTGTGCCAGTCGCACACCCCTCATACAGAGATGCCTTTTGCTCCTTAGATATGAGAACCTACGACTCTTCCTATTCAATGTCTCTTTCTCACACACAAATACAAACTCTGTCTCCCAGGGTCTCATATTTCTCCATTGTTCTCTTGTATGTCGCTCACACACACCCACTCTCCCTAGAAAAATCTTGCGTTCCCTCGTATGTCTCTCTAGCTATCACTCTCGTTGTGAAATATCTTTCTCTCTCGCAGACACGAAACTCCGTCTCTCTGGATCTCATTTCTCTCTGATATATGTTTGTATGTGACTCACATGCACCCTCTCTCTATCTCTCTCACACCCACACACATAACCCAACCTTCTGATCCACTCGACTCCTATCTCTAACGCACACTAGCTAGCATCTTTATCTTTCTATTTATCTGTTTCTCCATCAACCTTCTTTCTCGCCCGCACACGACATATGTTTCTCTCTACATGTAGTCAAGTGCCCTCTCACACACATATATAACTTCACCCCTTGAACCACCCGACGGTCATCTCCAACACCCAAACTAGCGGATGTCCCTCTAGCTAGCATCTCCATCTCTGTATATCTATCTATAGTTTCTCTGTCAACATTTCTTTCTCGCACGGAGTCTTGCTTCCTATCACCCACACTATATATGTCTCTCTATACATATGCATTTATAGGTTGGTCTCTTTTGCACAATCGTTGCGCCTCACTCCCTCTGCTCGCCATAGATGCATGCTCCAGCCCACGCCACTATCTCTTAAAGACAAAAACACGTGCTCAATTGTCGGGCCTTCTTCCCTGCATTCTCACATGCATGCATATTGTCATACCGATCCATCTCTCCCATGCATGTCGTTGATCTTATGACTTATGTCTTCTTTCTTTTATCTCGATCATGCGCGCGCGCACACACACACATCCCACGTATACATGTATACCTCTCACACATGCACGTTCAAGGTCTCTATGTCTCCATACGTAGTTAATTACCCTCATTCCTAACGCCACATCGAATCGTTCTCCTCTTTTGTGCACATAACTTCCGCCTGGATGGGTAAAACACACACTCACACTTAACAATC
>NC_057796.1:189520344-189709480 GCF_018294505.1 Triticum aestivum
AAAAAATTATTACTGTTATGATTTAAACAAGTTTGAACATATTTAAACACAAATAAATATCAAACAGCATTTTAAATGCATAAAAAAAATTGGGGAGCCTGGGAATCGAACCCAGGACCTCCTAGTGTGTGTGCTGCGTGCTGACCAGTCGGGCTAGTGGGCGTGTTCTGATGGAGATAGGGTTAGGTGGGATATAACCTGACCAGTCGGGCTAGTAAGTAAAACAAAATTCTCATGACGCACCAGGGGGAGGTGCGCCATTAGAATCGACGTACTTATGGCGCACCAGGGGGAGGTGCGCCATTAGAATTTTTATACTTGTTCCCCTCGCACTATCGCCTCCCTCCCTTCCTCGCTCGCCAGATCCCCCACTCCTCGACCCCAACCGTACGCCGCCGCCCCCTTGCTCCGCCCCCTCCGTCCGCCGCCCCTGCAGCAGCCGGCGAGGGCGGCCCCGGCGCGCCCATCCCGCCTGCCCCTGCCGTCCTCCGCCACCGGCCCCTGCTCTCCTTCGACCGCGGCGAGCGAGGACCCGGAAGAGCTCGGATCCCGACTGCGACCCCTTCGCCGACCCCCCCGACCCCTTCGGCGACCAGGTACCTCTCCTCCTTCCTCCTTCCTCCCTCTCTCCACCATTCCCCATTCCCTCCCACCTGTCCAGCGCCGACTCCATCACCATGGACTGACTCCCTCGCAGTCGAGATCCGCCCCGTCGACGTCTAGCAGCCCAGCTCGACCTCCAGCCACTCTAGCTCCCTGGTGCGCCAAAAAGGTGGCAACTCGTAGCCTCGTACATTGCTTTCAGTATGGGTGTAGAATCTCTAGCAGATAGTTTACTAGTATAACAACAATGGTCATTGTTTAGTATTTGGCACTTCTGTTTAGGTTAAAACAATGTTATTTTTTTGTTCTTTTGCAAAGATTAGAGTGCAGCAGCCCTGTAGATTGTGATTAATTACTATATGATTCAGTTATAAATATTTTGTTTTATGATCCCAGTGCAAAGGAATTCATATTTTAGTTTACATCTGTCTATGTAGTGTGTTGTGAAGGCCAAGTTTGAGAAGTGGTGGTGTCGCAGAGCAATCCTCTCCCTTGACAGGTACAATGTCCACTCTTCCACATGTCTTAGTTTTTTTAATGCAATTGCTTCATTGCCATATTACATCATTAACTGTTATATATTCCAAATCGTGCAAAACTTCAATAGGGCAAACCTTATGTGATGATACAGGTTGTTAGTTGCTACTAGAAAGTGTTGAGAGATATTAAAGCGGTGTAACAATTGCTGTCGGGTTTAGCAACTGATATCTTCTTCATCTCCTTTTGCACTGCTTACATGTAAGGTATTGTAGTTTAGGTGCTTCTTTCACCAGCTGCAAAACAATGCAGCTGGTGCTTGATGCATGTGTTAATGCATGTGTTAATGCTAGTAAGCTCCTGTTATGGGTCTCAAGCATGAATGTACCCCAAGATTTCTATTGGAACTGGACATGTGTTAATGCAATTAGGTGCTTCTTTCACCAGCTGCAAAACAATGCAATTTCATACGTTTTCACCAGCTGCAAAACATCATAAAAATACCATTAGGTACTTCCGTAAACACAAAAATAGAAACAATGCAAGACATGGCATGTCTCTGATCCTCTGTTTTCTTTTTTCATTGATTGCATTTTGATCCTAAATGTCAATCAATAAGTCTATTATTAGGAATCAGCAAAGTTGATTATCTATTCTACATAATTTCTAATCTGATGTTTGCATTTCCTAACTGTAGCATTTTTTTCTCGGACCAAGGCAAATGAAATCGACTAAAGAATGAAATAGCATTTACCAATTACCACTAACCATGGCACTAATGTTTCACCTTAGATCATATGTTTGTTCTCTGATACACATGTGGGAAACCTTCTAAACAACAACCTATTAATGGTAGTTGTTCTTTGTATTGTGGAATACATCGCATGTTTTATAAATTGGGTCAGATGTATAATTAGTCGATGTATAATCCTGGTACTAATTGGTCTCTTCTGCTGCTTATCAGAGATGGGGGGGAGCAGCCACCGCCGCTCTGCCTCACCGGAGTACGAGTTGGATGCTTTCGAGTTCTTCAGTATCATACTTGGGACTTCAGTATCAGCCACGAGGTAGGTATATAAAACGAGAGATCTCCCCTTCACCCATCTCATTATGATAACTCTGTTGTTTGCTACATCACTCCTTGTCCCAAATTGCAGAGGCTGCCTGACACTTTTATGAACATGCTGGGTGAAGATCCGCTACATAATGTGAAGCTCCGACAGGCCGGCAGCGGGGTTCGCAGGCTGTGGGACGTGGAGTTGGTGATCGAGGAGGGCCACATGTACCTGTGTCGTGGCTGGGAGAAGTTCTACAGTGCCTACGACCTACGGACCGGGTACTTTCTTCTCTTCAGGTACGACGATGACGCCACAATGCTCATCGTGAAGGTTTTCAACACGACTATGTGTCGCATGCGCTACACTGACGACGAAGATGCCAGTGCGTTCTGCCTCTTCTTATTCCTCTACATTTGGCTTTGTCTCACATCGATTGTTAACGGCC
Source organism: Triticum aestivum (assembly GCF_018294505.1). NCBI lineage: Eukaryota > Viridiplantae > Streptophyta > Magnoliopsida > Poales > Poaceae > Triticum > Triticum aestivum. The sequence continues at coordinate 189,522,928 of NC_057796.1, forward strand.
ATTGTTGCATTTGGACAGGCAATGGTAGCAGCAGCAGCGACACTGGCTACAGCCAAAGCAGCAGCGATTATGGTTGTAGCAAAAGCAACAGCGATTCTGGCTTTAGCGAAAGCAGCAGCGATTCTGGCAGCAGGAAAGACAGCAAGAAGGATGATCCGGACTGGAGTGGGGGAGAAGAGGAGCAGAGTGGGCCGCTGCAGGATGACGATGGGCATCAGGCTGAGGATGACCTAGCGCTGGTGGTGGCTGACCAAGGGCAAGAGATGGTGGTGGCTGGCCATGGGCAAGAGATGGTGGTGGCTGACCATGGGCAAGAGATGGTGGTGGCTGACCATGGGCAAGAGATGGTGGTGGCTGAGGATGACCTAGCGATGGTCGTGCCCGTCCTGCCTGAAGGTGGCCTCGCGATGGTGGTGGTGCCTGACAATGACCACGCACCGGTGGTGGCGCCGGCGATCCCACAGCTGGGCGACATGACCACGCCAATTGTGGTAGAAGACTACATCCCACAGCTGCCTCCACCGCCTCGCCGCTCTTGGCGCATCAGGCTGAGGAAGGAGAAGGAGAAGAACAATGAGAACTGAACTATGTGAAACTTTTGTAATATGGTGTTGGATGGATAACGATGTTGGATGAACAATGTGAAACTTTTGTAATATGTAACGATGGAACTATGTGTTGGCTATGTATGTATATATGATGAAACTTGTGTGTTCGATATGATTGTTATATGGATGCTTGTTGTATATATATGTGTTGGATATCTCATATGTGAAATAGTGACCTGAGATTAAGAAAAAAACGATTTTTAAAAAAAAAAATGCTACTAATGGCGCACTTCCATCTGGTGCGCCATTAGTATACCAGTTACTAATGGCGCACCTGTGGGATACTAATGGCGCACCCGTGGTGCGCCATTAGTATACCAGATACTAATGGCGCACCTGTGGTGCGCCATTACTAAAATATTCTAGTGGCGTGGTGCTAGTGGCGCACCAGTAGTGCGCCATTAGTAGGCAAAACTGGTGCGCCACTAGTAAGCCTTTTTCTAGTAGTGAAGGTAATATAGGTGAAGTTGATGCTCTAGTCCCACTAGTGGACATTCTTGGCATTGATTTCTTGCATGATGTTGATCCACCTATTGTCATGCTTCATGCTAGTCCGACTTCCCCATGCGATGATTTACCCATTTATGATGAGTTTGATTGTTGCCATCTGGAGTCTATTACTCGTGATGCCATGTTACATAGGATTTCTTGTGATCATTCTCTTGGTCACATCATGTTTGACAATCCGCTTGACTTGTCATATGCTATGCATGAGATCAACAATATGTCATATTTGCAATCTCATCGTAGTGACTATGCATATGCCATCAACATAAACCCAATTTGCACATATGGCATAGATGACAAGCCCATGGTTATTGGCATTTGTTTTTCTTGTGGTGATATTGATATGCTCCCTTTGCATCATTTATCTCATATGCCATGCCATGACCGCCTAGCTTCGGATATGCATTGTTTTGGATGTTCTCCATTTTCTCCATATGATGTTTCCACTATTGCTCATGTGGAGACCCACATAGTTTCCTCATACATATTGGGAGATTTTGATGCATTCCATACTTTGCATGATTCCCATGATTGCGTGCACCATATGCATTCCATGAATAACAATGCTCTACATATTTCTAATGATGCATTACACAATTTGAGTCTCTATTATGATATACAGAACAACAAAACTCATAATGGATGATGTGTACATCTATCACGCACACACAATTTTTCCTTTGTATTTGTTTTGTGTAGGTACCCATGAATACTTGTCAACCTCGCAATCCCACGAGTTGACAAAACGAGCTCTAGAGAGCAATGATGACTTGGGATCCAATGGATGGTCTTTCCCACCACTCTCTTCATGCAAAGACTTTGCGCATTTCTTCTACATGGCCCTCATATGGTCATGGGTTATTGTCCATTACATACTATATGCCCATCTTGCCATGTTCACTTTGCATGACATGCTTATTCCGATGCCTTTGCCATGCATTTGTGACCCATGCTTAGCATTACACATGATGATTGATTCTCATACTTGTATGTGTATTTTCATGCTTGGTGGAGATATTGTTTGTTATTGCCATGTTTTCTATGTGCCCCATGCCTATGATGATACATTGATCTTGCTTTGTGTTCGTGCTTGCGATATGTCATGTGCATTGTCTATGCCTATTATTTGCTCACATGACATGATTTCCATGATTTCCTCTAGTTGGTTGCATCTTTGCTCCACTAGTTTGTGCGACATGATTTCTATGCTTGCTTCGTGTAGTGCACCGCCCATGATACATACTTGCTCATATCACATGTTTGGTTGCACCAATGTCATCATTTCACATATGCCATGTCCCTTTGCTTGTCACTTGCTTGACTTGATTGCCTCACACATGATGAACAATTGCTCTTTCCGTTGTGTTGAGTGCCACACAATTTTCACTATACCATGTGCACATTATGCTCGGATTGTCTTGCACTTACCCCATGTGTTTAGACATCTTGTCTTATTTGGTGTTGTGAATGGTTCATATGCATACCATAGACCATTTGTTGAGCAATTTATGCATGCTTGTTATGACATTGAGATAGATGCTTGTTTACTTGTCCCACATATTAGCACATTTACCTCACCTTTGCATGATTGTTTCCATGATGTTTTTCCATGTGCTCAATTTAGATGCTTAAATGCCATACCACACTTCCTTGTCAAACCATATGCTATGCTTGATGACGATACTTGTTTGGTGAATCACCTCTTGAATGCTTGGTTTTGCACTTAAGCTAACCACATTTGTTTTTCCAAGTGTTTGTTATACTTGCTCCTTTTGAAGGAATCACAAGACGGTGCGCCATTGGAGAGTGCCCATTTTGAGCATCAACATGATAAATACTTGGTGGTTGTCCACTTCCACACGGCGACGCCCTCTCTTTCCCATGGTGATGTAGTTCACGATCTGTGGACAGATCTCTCCCAAGGGGGGGAGATGATGCAGAGCATCCCTCGACCATCCTCATGGACGTCACACCACCACCGCAAGCACGGAGTGGACCTACGACGAGAGCTCGCGCACGTGCCGTCGAGACCGAGGTTAACTCTTTCCTCTTCGAGTTTCTTTTGGATTCACATGAGAGTCGGATTCTACCTCAAATGGAAACTCTATGCATGCTTAGATATCAAGAATATGACCGTGAAGAGTCGAGGACGGGGACGCAAGCACACATGGAAGAAGAGAAGGAAGAAGGACGGCCGAAGCGCGAAGCAAAGGAGGCCCTGGACCACCCCGGGTGCCCGGCCACCAGCAGCCCGGGTGCCCGGCCCCTCCCTACAGCCGGCTGGAGCACCTGGCCGCCCCGGGTGCCCGGCCTCCACCTGGGCTTTGCCCTCCACCGCCCCGGGTGCACGGGCCCCCAAGCCCCGGGTGCCCGGCCTCCCTCCAACCACGGCCTGGCGCGGCCTCGGCCCTCCCCGGGTGCCCGGCCATGTTGGGCCTGGGTGCCCGGCCCCCCTCCAGCCCGCTCCCTGGTAGGTCCGGGTGCCCGTCCCTCTACGCCGCGGGTGCCCGGCCACCCCTAGGCGCCCTCCCCTGTCCGGTCCAGGTGCCCGGTCCTCCGCACCCCTCTCCCTCTATTTCGTCCCTAGACTATATATACCCCTTCCCTAGCTCATTTGGAGGATACCAATGTATTGGATAGACAAAGAGAGAGCTTTGCTCATCTTCCTCCTCTTGGAGATCTGGTCCTCCTCTTGGAGATCAAGGCCTCCTCTTGGAGAAGATCCTCTTGTGGATATCAAGCCCTCCTCTTGGAGAAGGATCCCCATCATAGGATCATCAAGACCTCTCTCCTCTTGGGATTGGGATGAACTAGTACCTTGTATCTTTCCTTTGTTGTCCTTGGATCTTTGTGACCTCTTGTATGTTCTTAGATCTAGCATATGTGTGATTGGATCTAGTCAATTTGAGTGTTTCCCCTCTCTTGTGTTCTTCGTGTTCTTCGTGTTCTTGGGGATTTCCCCTCCAATTCGTGAAAGATCTCCATCTAGGGTTCCACCCTGCAAGGCCAGAAAACCACTCCAAAAAGAAGAATAGAGCAAAAACCAAATAAATCAAAAGAAAATAAAAGGGCCAAAAACCTTGTTTGTTGCATTTGGTTGTTGCATTTGTTTGTCGCATAGCATGCATATAGTCTTATTATTTTGCTACTAACGGTTTAATATCGTGAGTGTAGCTGGCATCGGTCCGGATCCACTACCGCTTAGCCTTTGCATTTCTCCGGTTTTCTTTTCTTGCTCGTTCTTCGGTGTTCGGCGTCATTTCTGTCCCAGCAGGGTAATGCCAAGTGATCCCGACACTGTTTGCAAAAAAATGGTGTTCAGGTATCGTGCCGATTTCTTTCTTTCAACCCTATGGCAGACATGTTGCTACCCCAGATCGTTCTTTTATCTTGTCGTGTTGGCAACCCTTAATTGTCTTAGTCATCAATGAAGGGCAATGTGCAAGCAGACTTAGTTTCCCCGCTATCCTTATTTCTTGGACGAGTACGGATATTTTCCGTCCGCTTGATAATAATGTGGTAACGACATTCGTGTCCTGCTACATGGTTACCAAGTACGTCCTCGTCTCCGAGCTAGTCCAGGATTGCTTCCTGGCTAAGCCAGCACTTGGTGTAGCAATGTTTACACCAATTCTTCCACACCCTAATTCGTCCTCGTGCACACCGTCACAACATGCTAGATCGTAGTACCGGAGTTCACGCAAGATTTGTGTGCTTAGGTGGGCATGCATATTGTGTGACTACAGTACTATGTGACTTTTTTTGAGTGTGTAGTGATTGTTGTTGTGTGCTTTTGTTTAGTTGAGTTTTCTTTTGCTTCTTTCTTTTTGGGCCCCGGTGTTACATTATTTTTCCCCTATAAAGGGTTGCTCATCAACCAACACCGGACTCGAAGAAGTAATAAGGATTTCAAATATTTGGAAGAAGCTCGGCTAAACATTATGGTCTACCCAGTCAACTGCATTATAGTATTAATATCCGCTCAGAATACCAATGGCGTATTGGACTGACTATCTACCTCAAGTTGGCATCAGTACAAAATCCTCACAGTAGTAATGATCAAGTCAGCAGCAAAGACAAGTCAGGTACAAGCTCAACAGTATATTTTCAGTCAAAGGTATGGATCATATACAAAATTTAGGCTCGGCAATGCATGATGCTTGAAACATGTTATCATCCGAAATGAAGTCAGAATGTGATATGCTCAAAGAAAACAGTCAAACAAATTTTCTCATGCAAATAATCAGCCACAAAATATAATGGGCGTGTGTGTAGATTTCAATCTGCATATTAGTATGAAGCTTTGGATGTAAGAAACTCAGTCCTCTTCCACACGTTATCGGAAGAAATTTATGATGCAAGGCTCCTCAATTTTTCCTCAACATGATATGTGAACAGTTTTAGGCCCATGATACCTCGTCTTTCACAGCAAGATACCCCAGTGAAAGCTTCTAACATAAGGAACTGAATCTTTCTCAACAGGCAACCCGAGGAGAAGCTTCTTGAGTATGGAAACTGGCTTCTCCTGCACAATACTCAGGTCAAGCTTCGTGTGTAAGCTATCGAGACTTCTTCTGCATGCTACCCAGACAAAAGCTTCAAGTAGAAGCTAAAGAGCCTTCCTCCGCAAGCTACACGAATGGCTTTTCTCGTAAGCCACTCAATCCGCTCCAGTATCACACTAATGCACCGTCCCCAGAGATTATATGACGAGTTGGAAATATTTTACAGTGCAGTTCAAGGATCTGATTTGCAATAATTTTGTTAGAGGTACAATGCAGTTAAGACATATGCCTGCTGCAAAAATCGAGTATTTGGTTGCATATGATTCTTATATATGGTGAGCATGCATCGCTAGTCATATCAATCACTCATACGAGATTGCGGCAAGGATCCAGCAGATATACCTAAGGAAAGTAAGGATCCCACAACCTCACGAGTCAGGCAAAGGAAAATAACCAGAGGTACATCTCATGAATTACAAGAATCGACAAGATCTGGGGATGACATCACAGAATCAACAGCCTTGGCAATGGTCATCAAGGTCATTATTCCCACACCGACAAGGACATCTCATGAGCTCTTGTCACCCTTTTTGCATGGTTGGCCTAAAAATGAGCTTTGTACAGCTACAAGCCCCGATCATATGTCATATGTGTGCGGAACCAGGTCAGAAAACAGGCACAAGGAATAATTTCAAAAATATTGCACCAATCACGTCCATGGTCATACGAAGAATCAAGGACAGGGTCCGGATACCCAAATCAGTTGGAGGCCGTAATTCCATATGGATCCACAAAGGCATACTCTCAGCGGCCTACTCTGGTTTACAAGGATTTCATATCCCGCTGACCCGCTTAAAATGGTTAGTGTGGAATATCCAAGTCTGTTTTGTCAGATCCAAGATCCCTTTGCAACCACAACAGTTTGACTTCAATGGCAGTATTAAAGCATCGCATAGTCTATTACCACGAGATGGGTATACCGACACAATGGGTAAATTAAAAGCAGAACCATCAGCTCAGGTCAGGTATAATCACTGGCGGAATCAAGTGCATGGACAACAGGTCATGAAAAGTGTTTTCCCACTAGCCCTGTTGTCAGGACAGCCCCAAGCTATTAATATTTGAGGTATGGCACACCTATAAGTCCATACCCTCTCTTATTGCCAATGACAGAAGGCAGTCGAATCTTTGGTACATATCTCATGCTCGAGCCAAAGGAATAAATCAAAATAAATCAGTACCACCTATAAGCAGTCAGATCCCGTCAGAAGATGGCCATGATTACTTCTCAACATTTATTGAAACCAAAAGGCCTGCATTTATTTGAAGCAACCCCATGACATAAGTAAAAAGGTTTTCATGACAAAAGGAAAATTTATGCTCAGATTCATTGGATATCACCGCAGATATGGGGGAATCAATGTCAGCAAGAGGAATTGGTATAGGAGCAAAAGAAAATCTGACAGAATTAGGGTAAGGTGAAGCCAACCACCCCATCGCAAGGTAAGTTGATCATCTGAAATTCTCGGGGGAACAATAACTAAAGGAAAAAGGATACCCGAGCTGGAAACGGTGTCCTCAAGTCATACTTGTTCCCTGAGCAACCAAATCTCGAGGACGAGATTTCTTTAAGGGGCTAAGAGTTGTAACAGCCTGGTTTTTGGCCCTTTTCTTTTTCTTTTTGATTTATTGGATTTTGCTCTGTTTTTCTTTTTGGAGTGGTTCTGTGGCCTTGCCACCTGGGAAATCATCCTCATTCCTCTCCCATGTGGCTCATCATTCTCAAAACTTTCCCATGATCATTCCATTTCCATTCTAGCCCAGACCCTAAAATTCTTTTCGCAGGAATATTCCTTTTTGTATTAAAGGAATAACCCTGTCTGCCCTAGGTTGTGAAGCAACCTATATTTCTATCACTCCCAAAAATCCCAATTAATTCTCATAATTTTTGGGGTCATATGTTGCTCAAATATGCCCAAACTTTCCTGTCCTAGCCCAAGAATAATTCCGCACTAATTATCCTTCATTTCTGTCCAGTGTGGCTTTCTGAAAAGGAAGTGCCACCTATACTTTCCTGATTGCTCCCAAACCTTTTGGGCATTCTCTTATGACCAAATCATTGCCTCATGCCAAAATTCAACTTTATTTGCCTAGCCGATCTTCCTTAGCAATTTTTCAAACTTTCTGTCACACTGAAGCCATTGTGAAGGAAGTACTAGCTAGGAGTATCGAAATGAATTGAAATTTTGCACACTCCTTCATGTGCTCATATAAGCACACCCCTCCAAGTTTCACCTCCATCCCATGATCTATGTGAGCACAGGATCAAATCTTTGATTCTGTTAATATTTTCAGGTTGTGAAGCAAGTATATTTGATATTGCTTCATTTTGGCTGAAAATTTACCAGAGCGTTCTCTTAACCGTAAAACCTCTCTCCACCAAATTTGGGACCAATTCATCAAGCCTATATTTCTCTAGGATTTTTGCAAGTTTATGGACAGAGAGAATAGCTGTGAAGGAAGTACCATTTTGGTGAATCCAATTGGTATGAAATTTTTACAGCACCTTTATCTGTCCAAATCACTAAGGCTTGCCAAATTTGAGCTCAAGTGGCCACACCATTTGAGTGCATCATTTTGATCCATTTGCTGGACCATCTAGGTCAGTTACAAAGCAACCATGTTAAACCTTGATCCAAATCTTCTCAAAGTTAACAGGATTATAGTCCTTCCTAAGCAGACCACCCCAGACAAACTCTTGGCTCCAATAAAGTTCCTGTTGATCACCAGTGCACAGCCAAGTTTACTGCAGTAAACTTCAGACAATGATTACCATTTAACCATAGCACCCAGATCAAGCCAGGTCATCATAAATGCTCCATCTTGGAAGGACATAACGCTAGACACCATTTTCTTGCCTCTCGTGATCTCCCTGTGCATTGTCCCGTGGTGACCGCGTAGCTGGCAAGCTTGTGCACGCACTCTGTGCGAAGTGGCCGCGTCCAGGGCGTCGTTGTGACAGCCTGGATTTTGCCTTCTCACTTTTGCCGGACTTGCCTTCTCTCTTTTTCCGGACTTGGTTTTCACCGTGGTTTTTGCCCTGGTTTGATTTGGGTTTTGGATCAATTCAAATGGACTTGTCACTTGGGTATATCCTTGACTTTCACCCAAGTGACCCATCTATCTTATTCCTCCCACAAATTCCCAAAATAATCAAATGAATATTTTTCCTAAAAGAAAAATATTCATTTTCTCTCTTAAACTCACTTCAGAACCATGTGCTCCAAAGCAACCTCAATTTTTCTTGCTCAGAAAAATCTGAGATAATTCCTAAATATTCTTAGAACCATGGCCCACCTTCCCATGAAAAAATATTGCATCACTTTTTGTAATATTTTTGCTGTAGAAAATCTTTTCACTTCTGGACCAGAAATGCACTTGATACAGCAAGTGTATTTTTCCTTGAGCTTTTGGCCCTGAGTTTTCTTGAGCTTGAACACCTTCCTAAGTAACCCTAAACCCCAGGAGATTAGCCCTAATGACCTTCTAGAAGGTGGCCAAACTTGGCGGCCAAGTTTTTGACCAGAAACTTGCCAGCTTGGTAGAGTCGCGTCTGGTCGGCCTGGGTATGATCCATCACCCCTCCTTGACGTAACACTGCATGGTCGAGCGCTTGGAAAAGGTTTGGCCGCTCCTGGCCGTCGTTTTGACCATGCCAGCATGGTGACCCCGTGAGGATACGACGCCTGGCAGCGTCTCGACGCGCTCTGGCTGCGCCTTGCCCTCTGTTTCGTGCATGCCCGTTCTAGCGCTCGCCTCTGACTGCCGCACTGCGCCACAACCCTCGACCCATCACCCTTGACCCCTCCCTGGCGCTCACCGACGCTGGAGCCGCCGCAGCAAGCATGGGCGCGTCACGTCCAAATCGGCACAGTGCGCGCATGCACTTGTCCTCTTCCCAAACCGCCTCATGTGCGCGTCCTCAAGCGTAGGCAAGCTCCTGAGACGATGCAGCATCGTGCCCCCTCGCATTGGAGCTTCTCGTCGATGTTCGCCGCGTGTCCAGAATGCCCCGGTGGCGACACGTCCCCCCTCCGTTCTGGCGGTATATAGCGCCCCCGCCTCCCTTGCTAGCCACGCACCACTCCACACTACCTCCACGAACACGTAGACGAGCAGAAGCCCGGTCGGGCAGGCCTCTGGCCGTCGCCCCGAGGACTCCGGCGATCCCCGCAGTTCAGCTGCCGCGCTCCGGTGCCTCTCGAGCTCAAGAAGCTGCTTGGGCGGGGCATTGGGGGTCTGTTGGTGCTGCCTCGACCCCGCCAAGCCCTCGGAGCTGCCTCTAGCCGCCGTCTTCAACCTCTCCGGCGAACCACGTCCGCCACCGAAGCTTGCGAGCTCGACTGCGGCCAGCTCCGTCCACCTCTCGCCAAGCCACGGGTACGGGCAGGTGCGCCACGAGCCCCGCTTCCAATGCATCCCTATGGTCTAGTCCCAAACCCCTCGTCGTCGGCGTGAGCTCTGGCGAAACGCCGCCCCCCTCTGATCTTGATCCCCCCTCTCTCTCCTGACGAGTGGGGCCCAGTGTCAGCCTCACCACTCGTGCCCGAAGCGGTACGAGTGGAGGCGCACTCCCATTTTACGCCTTTGACGTCACCCCCCGCCAGGATTTTCTGTTTATTCAAATTTAATTCAAAAATTTGAGTAAACTTTGACCAGCCATTTTTTCTAAACCATAAGTCCAAATGAATTGATTCTTTTTGCATTGTCTTTGTTACAGAAAGCTCTAGCAGCACACCAAAAGGTGGATTTTCCTGGCTGTCTAGAATTTCTGGTGATTTTCAGAATGAGTTTTGACATTTATTTTTGTGGTTTTAAATTGTTTTTCAGAAGAAGAAGCTTGTCTTGAAGCAAACCAAGAGGGGTGTGATCCTCCTCTACACTAATGCAAGCCACACCAGCATTTGGATGGTGTTATTTCAATATCTATGATTTTCTACTTTAATATGAGTTCTTATTTCCATTAAAATTTGGTAAATAATTTTGGTAAATTACTAGTCACTTTATTTTGTTAGAAATGCTTGTTTTAGTTACTGGTTGCATGCATGACCTTGCTTGGTTAAGTAGAGTAATATTTTTACACTATGCATATTGCTATGGAAATTGGTGGTATTAATTTTACTAAATGATATTTTCATTTAAATAAAGAACCAATAAAAATATTGCTTGTTGATAAAAATAAGGTTTAACCAGAAAGTTTGCTCCTTAGTGTTGCAAGATAATTATGTGGTTAAGTTTGATCCATGAACATGAGTTGTTTGCTTTGCATAGCGAGTAGTTGCATGATTTTCGGTATTATGCCATTGTTAGTAATAAAAAGTTTTCTTAAGAGCTAAACTTGATTAAGTTCAACTTGAATATGATGTTGATCACATCATGGTGCCACTGAATCGGGTTCTTAGTTCAGCGCGACCACATTTACCTAATGGGAAGGTCTTGATTCGATCCTTTGTTGTGGCTCTCACCGGTGCCTCCCGCGAGGGAAGGTTATGTGCGTGCATACCCTGGCCCGGTAGGCAGACATAACCTTGTGTGCTTGTTTTTCGTTTTTATGGTACCTTGTCCCCGTTTGGGACCGTTTTGCCATGACGGTGGCCGTTGGTGTCTTTGGTAGACACGGGGCCACCCAAGACCTAGCCCTGGGAGGGAGATGGTCGGAGTGGCCGGGGAGAGTGCATGACAAAGGGAGGGTTTCGTCGGGATATTTTGGTCCACCCGAATGGGAGTGCGAGGCCAGGTATTCCGTTGTGTGGGTAAAGTGCGCTACCTCTGCAGAGTGTATTTAATCTATCAATAGCCGCGCCCTCGGTTATGGGCAAAACTCGGGAGTAAGTCACACCATGGATCAACTTGTATAATTAATCCTGCCAACTAGAAATTGTTGTGATGCATTGTTTCGTGGTGAACCTTGAACACTCGAGGTGTTCATGAGCGATTGGTTTCAGGTGTGACCCCGGTGTGGTCATTGTTTGGTTACGAGGTAACCGTCTGGTAAGTGAGTCCGTGTGACTCGGTGCGCTGTTTGGCTGCTTTGCATCTGTAGTATTTTCATGCATTAGTTTAACCTGATTAATTATCATGATATTGTCTGTCATCGTGCTTATGTTTGTTGTGAGCTTGCAAGTACATTCAATGTACTGACCTGGCATGTTATGCCAGCTTTGAGGCAAGTCGATTCGCATCGGAGCGCATCTCGTGTCTAGGCCGTGTCCACGTTGGTGTCCCTGGGCTATGGAGTTCCGCTACGACGTTCTTCCGCTGCCGCGCAGTTTCGTGTGATCGAGGCCCCAGCCACATTCATTAAATAATGTACATACTGTCCAGCAGCACCGTTTGTGCTGCTCGGCCTCGAATCTCGATGTAATATCAGACCTATGTACCCTGCTAGTATCAATAAAGCGGTTATTTCTGTACCATGTTGTTGTGTGTTGCTAGAAGACTCGATCTCTAGGCTGGCAATGCAGGGTAAACCTACCACAACGCTTGGTATCAGAGCCGCGTTGATTGTAGGACACGCTAGACCGGTAGCGCGTTAGTAAAACGGTAGATAGTTTTGTTTGAGTGCCGGTAGACATGGGAATTGGTTGTTGCATTGCATGCATGTTTAATTGTTGTTATTACTAACCGTATGGTTTGTGAGTGTAGATGGCACTAGTACCGATTTTGTACCATCCTGAGCCAGCTCCGTGCACATCGCCGCACCTGCTTCAGAACGTGTGGCGACGACTATCCAGAGTATCGGGTGTATCGCGAGCATCTGGCCGGTGCATTGTATGAGTATTATGCTGAGGTCTCTACTATCAGTTAGGATCTGGGTCCGATTCAGGAGACGAGCCTGCAGCAGCACCACCTGAGCAGTAGACCGTTAGAGTGTCGTTGTAGTCATGAGCATGATGTATGGCTGTAATCGCACTTGTCATGACGCGTAGTTTCATGTACGAGGGTAGTAGACCCATTGTGATGTTTACTTTCATGTTGGGACTATGTATAATTATGTTGGACTCTTTTATTCGACTTGGTTTTCATTCGCTGTTTTCTTCCGGGATTTGTAATTGGTTTTCCCCCATTTTGGAATTTTCTCATCCTAGTCGCTATGTATTGGGAAAACGAAAAATAGGATGCCGCGTGGAGGCAGCAGCAGTCAAGCTGGTGAGGATGTCCCTGTCTGTCGCTCCGCGAGACAGGCAGGACATTCCCATGAGCCATACCAGCCACCTCCGCCTCCACCGCCACAACTGCCTTCAACCGAGCAGATCCTGCGAATGTTTGAAGAAAGAAGGAGTAACGATCAGCTGGAAGTACTGAAAAGTGTACAAGTTATGGTTGGGCAAAATGGAAACCAGAATGGCCATCACTCCAAGCTATCAGATTTTCAGCGAACCAATCCTCCCAACTTCAGCCAAGTACTTGATCCATTAGACGTCGACGACTGGCTAAGGACCATTGAGAAGAAACTGGAGATTGCCCGCACTGAAGAAGGAGACAAGGTTCCTTTCGCAACGCATTATCTCGAAGGAGATGCTGCTATATGGTGGGATAATGCCAAAGCAATATGGCCCGCGTACGAGGAAATTACTTGGACAAAATTCAAGGATCATTTCCGCAAGTACCATATTCCCACAGGAATCATGACGATCAAGCAGCACGAATTTCTAGCTATCACTCAAGGCAGAGCGACCGTCAATGAGTACCTGAACAAATTCAACCATTTGGCCCGTTATTCTCTCCATGATGTGGCCACAGAAGAGCGGAAGATCGACCGGTTTCTTGGAGGCCTGAATCAGCATCTCAGGTGCACTCTCAGTATGTTTGATTTCCCAGACTTTCTGACTCTGGTGAACAAGGCCCTCATCGCTGAGAGGGAACATAAGCTCATGCACGACAGCAAGCCAGCCGTGAATGACCACAAGCGCAAATTCGAGCCAAAGAAGGATATGCAACCAGTGCAAAAGCTCGTACTTGGCAACAGACTCAGGTGGAGTACAAACCCAATTGGCAGCAGAATGTCAACAAGACTACTACACAAGTCAAGAATGTCGTGACCAGCCCGGTGCGCGACGATTGGTAGCGCAACAATTCGTCCTTCAGCTGTGGTCAAACCGGACACTACGCCCAACAGTGTCCCAAGAACACCAAGCACGTCGCTCCATTTCAGCCGCAAGTCAACTACATGGAGCCGTATTCCGCCTCCGATATAATCCAAGGGCAAGTTCATCACATCTCCGTAGACGAAGCCCAAGAGGACCCGAAAGTCATCATTGGTATGTTTCTCGTTAACGACATACCAGCCGTAATTTTATTTGACTCTGGTGCTTCCCACTCTTTTATTTCGTGGAGTTTTTCTTCCCAAAACAATTTTCCTTGCTCGATTTTGGGAAAACACATGCTGGTACAATCCCCGGGATCCCTACTTAGAAGCAATCTCATCTGCCGAAGTTTGGAGATCGACATCAAGGGCGTCAAGTTTCCAACATCATTGGTAATCATCGATTCCAACAAATTGGACGTCATTTTGGGCATGAATTGGTTGACCCAATACCAAGTCTGCATCAGCTGTGCGACCCGAGAAGTTACCCTGAAAAATATGGAAGGTCGCACTACCAGTTTTTATGCCCGCAAGTGCATCCCAATGAAAGATATTGTTTTCGCAGCCGTGGCAGAAGAGGTGGAATTAATTCCAGTGGTCAGCGAGTATCGAGATGTATTTCCTGAAGAATTACCCGGCATTCCACCAGACCGAGAATTGGAGTTTGCTATTGACGTGGTGCCTGGAACCACTCCGATACATAAGAAATATTATCGGATGCCTTGCTCAGAATTGGTGGAGTTGAAGAAACAACTGGATGAGATGCTGCAGAAAGGATACATTCGTCCAAGCTCTTCACCATGGGGATCACCCGCAATCTTCATGGACAAAAAGGATGGCAGTCTATGAATGTGCGTAGACTACCGCCACCTGAATGACGTCACCATCAAAAACAAGTATCCACTGCTAAGGATTGATGATCTGTTTGATCAACTCAATGGGGTCAAAGTATTCTCCAAAATTGATTTGAGGACGGGATATCATCAACTCAAGATAAAGAAGGAAGATATTCCTAAGACTGCGTTCACCACTCGGTACGGTCTTTATGAATACACCGTTATGTCCTTCGGCCTCACCAACGCTCCTGCATTCTTTATGCACATGATGAACAAGGTGTTTATGGACTTCTTGGATAAATTTGTGGTGGTGTTCATTGACGACATACTCATTTACTCCAAGAGCATGGACGAACATAAGGAGCATCTTCGAGCAGTTCTGCAAAGACTTCGCGATCATCAACTGTATGCCAAATTCAGCAAATGTGAGTTTTGGCTCCAGCAAGTGGGATTCCTTGGGCATATCCTCTCAGCAGAAGGAATCTGGGTGGACCCAAGCAAGGTAAAGGACGTACATGATTGGTCCGCACCCACCACCGTCTCAGAAATCCGGAGTTTCCTTGGACTAGCCGGATATTATCGCCGGTTTATTGAAGGATTTTCCAAGATTGCCAAGCCAGTGACAGAGCTCCTCAAGAAGGACAAGAAGTTCATATGGACTGAGGACTGCGAACGGAGCTTCAATGAGTTAAAAACCAGGCTGACGTTGGCACCTGTATTAACTCTTCCAGACATCTACCGCAGTTTCGACGTTTACTGCGACGCCTCCAGAAGAGGAGCGGGGTGTGTACTCATGCAGGATGGCAAAGTGGTAGCCTATGCATCTCGCCAACTATGACAACATGAAGGAAACTATCCTACCCATGATTTGGAATTGGCCGCCGTGGTGCACGCTTTGAAAATCTGGAGACATTATCTGATTGGGAAGAAGTGCCAGATATTCACCGACCATAAGAGTCTCAAGTATATATTCACTCAGCCCGACTTGAACCTTCAACAGCGAAGATGGCTCGAGTTGGTTAAGGACTATGACCTCGGAATAAATTATCACCCGGGCAAAGCTAATGTGGTGGCAGACGCCCTCAGTCGCAAACCAGCCAACCTTAATGCTCTAATGGATTCCTTACCTCCGGAGCTTTATGAAGAAATCATGCAGCTAAACTTGGTGATCACCGACGCCCGTATTACCAGTGTATTGGAAGTTGCCCCCACTCTCGAAGAGGAAATCCGCTGTGCTCAGGCGGATGACAAGGTGTTACAAATATATGTTCAGAAGATGCACCAAGGGCATGCACTGGATTTCTCTATGGATCAGCAGGGTTCGCTAAGATTCCGCGGAAGACTTTGCGTACCCAATCACAACAGCCTAAAGAAGAAAATATTGGCAGAAGCGCATGAAGCACCATACTCAATTCACCCCGGTGGTACCAAAATGTATGAGGACCTTCGGCAGATATTTTGGTGGGATGGTATGAAGAAAGACATCGCGTATTTTGTGGCCTGTTGCGACACATGCAATAAAGTAAATGTGGAACATCAAAAGCCCGCCGGACTCCTTCAGCCTCTGCCGGTATCCCAATGGAAATGGGATGATATTTGCATCGATTTCATCACTGCATTGCCAAGGTCTCATCGAGGCAACGACGCGATATAGGTCATACTGGACACCTTAACCAAGGTGGCACACTTCCTGCCTATCCGAACTACATACCGTGCAAATCAACTCGGACAGCTGTATGTATCAAGAATCGTCAGTCTACATGGAGTACCTAAGACTATCACCTCCGACAGAGGATCCCTTTTCACCTCCGCATTTTGGGCCCGACTACATGAAGCCTTGGGGACCGCTCTGAAGTACAGTATGGCTTATCATCCTCAGACAGATGGACAAACTGAGCGAGTAAATCAAATACTCGAGGATATGCTACGAGCATGTACATTGGCCCAAGGAACCAAGTGGAAAGACTATCTGCCCTATGCCGAGTTTTCCTACAACAACAATTTCCAGGCCAGCTTGAAGATGTCACCCTATGAAGCCCTGTATGGCCGGAAATGACGCACCCCATTGAATTGGTCTCAAACCGGAGACAGATGCATTTTCGGGACTGATTTAATGCTTGAAGCAGAGAAACAAGTCAAGGAAATCCGAGATAGACTACAACTGGCCAAATCCTGACAGAAGAGCTACTATGATGCAGACATCGTCAGATCAGCTTCGAACCCAGAGAACACGTATATCTCCGAGTCACCCCTATGAAAGGAGTCAAGAGATTTCAGACCCAAGGAAAATTGGCACCCAGATATATCGGCCCATTCCCCGTCATGGCCAGAGTCGGAACAGTTGCCTACTAGTTGGAATTGCCATCAGAATTGTCAGAAGTACACAACGTGTTCCACATCTCACAGCTAAGAAGATGCATCTCGCCACCAGAGAAAAGGACTGATATGTCAGAGATAGAATTGGCTAAGGATTTGACTTATGAGGAAAAGCCAACATAATATTGGATCAGACAGAAAGGGTCACTCGCAGCAAAGAGATACGGTTTTACAAGGTTCAGTGGGAGCATCACACCGAAGAAGAAGCTACCTGGGAAAGAGAGGAATTTTTAAGGACTGCATACCCAGAATGGTTTTCCAAAGCAACCGAATCTCGAGGACGAGATTCATCCTAAGTGGGGGAGGTTTGTGACAGCCTGGATTTTGCCTTCTCTCTTTTGCCGGACTTGCTTTCTCTCTTTTTTCGGACTTGGTTTTCACCGTGGTTTTTGCCCTGATTTGATTTGGGTTTTGGATCAATTCAAATGGACTTGTCACTTGGGCATATCCTTGGCTTTCACCCAAGTGACCCATCTATCTTATTCCTCCCACAAATTCCCAAAATAATCAAATGAATATTTTTCCTAAAAGAAAAATATTCATTTTTCTCTCTTAAACTCACTTCTGAACCATGTGCTCCAAAGCAACATCAATTTTTATTGCTCAGAAAAATCTGAGATAATTCCTAAATATTCTTAGAACCCTGGCCCACCTTCCCATGCAAAAATATTGCATCACTTTTTGTAATATTTTCGCTGTAGAAATTCTTTTCACTTCTGGACCAGAAATGCACTTTGTACAACAAGTGCATTTTTCCTTGAACTTTTGGGCCTGAGTTTTCTTGAGCTTGAACACCTTCCTAAGTAACCGTAAACCCCGGGAGATTAGCTCTAATGACCTTCTAGAAGGTGGCCAAACTTGGCGACCAAGTTTCTGACTAGAATCTTGCTAGCTTGGTAGAGTCCCGTCTGGTCGGCCTGGGTATGATCCATCACCCCTCCTTGACGTAACACTGCACGGTCGAGCGCTTGGACAAGGTTTGGCCGCTCCTGGCCATCATTTTGAGCATGCCAGCATGGTGACCACGTGAGGACATGATGCTTGGCAGCGTCTCGACGCGCTCTGGCTGTCGCCTTGCCCTCTGTTTCGCGCGTGCACGTTCCAGCGCTCGCCTCCGACTGCCGCACCGCGCCACAACCCTCGACCCATCACCCTTGACCCCTCCCTGGCGCTCGCCGTCGTCGGAGCCGCCGCCGCAAGCTCTGGCTCGTCGCGTCCAAATCGGCACAGTGCGCGCGTGCACTTGTCCTCTTCTCCAACCACCTCCTGTGCGCGTCCGCAAGCGTAGGCAAGCTCCTGAGACGACGCGGCATCGTGCCCCCTCGCGTTGGAGCTTCTCGTCGATGTTTGTCGCGTGTCCAGAACGCCCCGGCGGCGACACGTCCGCCCCCCCCCCCCCCCGTTCCGGCTATATATAGTGCCCCCGCCTCCCTTGCAAGCCACGCACGACTCCACACCACCTCCACGAACACGTAGACGAGCAGAAGCCCGGTCGGGCAGGCCTCTGGCCGTCGCCCCGACCCGAGGACTCCGGCGATCCCCGCAGTCCAGCTGCCGTGCTCCGGTGCCTCTCGAGCTCAAGCAGCTGCTTGGGCGGGGCATTCGGGTTCTCCTGGTGCTCCCTGGACCCCGCCAAGCCCTCAGAGCTGCCTCTAGCCGCCGTCTTCAACCTCTCCGGTGAACCCTGTCCGCCACCGAAGCTTGCAAGCTTGACTGCGGCCAGCTCCGTCCACCTCTCGCCAAGCCACGGGTACAGGCAGGTGCGCCGCGAGCCCCACTTCCAATCCATCCCCCTAGCCTAGTCCCAAACCCCTCGTCGTCGGCGTGAGCTCCGGCGAAACGCCGCCCCCTCTGATCTCGATCCCCCCTCTCTCTCCTAACGGGTGGGGCCTAGTGTCAGCCTCACCACTCGCGCCCGAAGCGGTACGAGTGGAGGCACACTCCCGTTTTACGCCTTCGACGTCACCCCCCAGGATTTTCTGTTTATTCAAATTTAATTCAAAAATTTGACTAAACTTTAACCAGCCATTATTTCTAAACCATAAGTCCAAATGAATTGATTCTTTTTGCATTGTCTTTGTTATAGAAAGCTCTAACAGCACACCAATAGGTGGATTTTTTCTGGGTGTCTAGAATTTCTGGTGATTTTCAGAATGTGTTTTGACATTTATTTTTGTGGTTTTAAATTGTTTTTCAGAAGGAGAAGCTTGTCTTGAAGCAAACCAAGAGGGGTGTTATCCTCCTCTACACTAAGGCAAGCCACACCAGCATTTGGATGGTGTTATTTCAATATCTATGATCTTCTACTTTAATATGAGTTCTTATTTGCATTAAAATTTGGTAAATAATTTTGGTAAATTACTAGTCACTTTATTCTGTTAGAAATGCTTGTTTTAGTTACTGGTTGCATGCATGACCTTGCTTGGTTAAGTAGAGTAAGATTTTTACACTATGCATATTGCTATGGAAATTGGTGGTATAATTTTACGAAATGATATTTTCATTTAAATAAAGAACCAATAAAAATATTGCTTGTTGATAAAAATGAGGTATAACCAGAAAGTTTGCTCCTTAGTGTTGCAAGATAATCATGTGGTTAAGTTTGATCCATGAACATGAGTTGTTTGCTTCGCATAGCGAGTAGTTGCATGATTTCCGGTATTATGCCATTGTTAGTAATAAAAAGTTTTCTTAAGAGCTAAACTTGATTAAGTTCAACTTGAATATGATGTTGATCACATCATGGTGCCACTGAATCGGGTTCTTAGTTCAGCGCGACCACATTTACATAATGGGAAGGTCTTGATTCGGTCCTTTGTTGTGGCTCTCACCGGTGCCTCCCGCGAGGGAAGGTTATGGGTGTGCATACCCTGGCCCAGTAGGCAGACATAACCTTGTGTGCTCGTTTTTTGTTTTTATGCTACCTTGTCCCCGTTTGGGACCGTTTTGCCACGACGGTGGCCGTTGGTGTCTTTGGTAGACACGGGGCCACCCAAGACCTAGCCCTGGGAGGGAGATGGTCGGAGTGGCCGGGGAGAGTGCATGACAAAGGGAGGGTTTCGTCGGGATATTTTGGTCCACCCGAATGGGAGTGCGAGGCCAGGTATTCCGTTGTGTGGGTAAAGTGCGCTACCTCTGCAGAGTGTATTTAATCTATGGATAACCGCGCCCTCAGTTATGGGCAAAACTCAAGAGTAAGTCACACCATGGATCAACTTTTATAATTAATCCTGCCAACTAGAAATTGTTGTGATGCATTATTTCGTGGTGAACCTTGAACACTCGAGGTGTTCATGAGCGATTGGTTACAGGTGTGACCCCGGTTTGGTCATCGTTTGGTTACGAGGTAACCGTCTGGTAAGCGAGTCCGTGTGACTCGGTGCGCTATTTGGTTGCTTTGCATCTGTAGTATTTTCATGCATTAGTTTAACCTGATTAATTATCATGATATTGTCTGTCATCATGCTTATGTTTGTTGTGAGCTTGCAAGTACATTCAATGTACTGACCTGGCGTGTTATACCAGCTTTCAGGCAAGTCGATTCGCATCGGAGCGCATCTCGTGTCTAGGCCCTGTCCACGTCGGTGTCCCTGTGCTATGGAGTTCCGCTACGACGTTCTTCCGCTACCGCGCAGTTTCGTGTGATCGAGGCCCCAGCCACATTCATTAAATAATGTACATATTGTCCAGCAGCACCGTGTGTGCGGCTCGGCCTCGAATCTCGATGTAATATCAGACCTATGTACCTAGCTAGTATCAATAAAGCGGTTATTTCTGTACCATGTTGTTGTGTGTTGCCAGAAGACTCGATCTCTGGGCTGGCAATGCAGGGTAAACCGGTTGCTCTGAGCCGGGGTGCCACAGTCATTTCTGCTTCGTCCGCTCCCCACTCGTTGTCTTCGCGCGCGTGAGCATGTCCCTTGGCTTCACCTCGTCGTCGCCGTTTCCCTGGACCCCTCTCCCCCTCCAGCATCTTCCTCACCGACGCAAGCCGCCGCGCGCCCACGGGTGAACAGTGGCGGTTTAGCTCGGAGCTCACCGTCTTCTTCCTCACTGAGCTCCCTTGGCCGCCTCTTCCTCATGACCTCTCCCTCCTGTTCCCTCTCGTCGCCTAAATCCGAGCTCATGCGCGGGCACACGCGTCCGTGGCGCCGGCCATGCGTCCGCGGCGACGCCAGCGCGGCACCTCCCGCTCCTGCCTATTTAAGGCAGCCCCAAACCCTCCCGAGCGCTTCATCAGCTCCACTCCACTCCCAGCACCCTCCCCGTCCACTCCATACAGCTGGAGCGGCCTCCTCGCTGCCCTATGCCGCCACGGCCGCCGCCCCTGTCTCTTTTGATTACGGCGGGTTATACCTCCCCTCCCCACTCTAGCAGCTCCAGACGCCTCCTACTCCACCTAGAAGATGCCCTGATACCCCTCCTCCTTCCCCGGTGGCTCTGTTCCATGAGTTCGCTGGAGCCCGAAGTCCCAGTCCGCTGGCGCCCGTGTTGCCATCGCCCTGGTCCACCCCGCCGTCCGTGGATGGGCCCTGGAAGTGCGCTGGAGCCCGCTGAGCTCGTCCATGTGCGGAGCCTCACCACAGGCCTCGTCGGGGCTGGCTCTACCGCGGCCAGGCGCGAGAAGGAGGAAGGAGATGAGGCCGCCCCCTCCAGCTGGCCGGTGGGCCCCATGGCCCCCACCTGTCGGCGTCCCAGCCCGTTGACCCGGCGAAGCTGACATGGATAAGTGGAGGCGTATTCCCGCGAATACGCCTCCCGCACACAAAAGCGCATTTCTCCTCTGCGTCGGGCTAAAATGTGTTTTCCTTTCTGGAAAACGTATTTTCAGAAAGGCGCGTTTTGTTTTTCCAGCCAAGGTCCTGTTTGTGATGATTTTATTACAGATAGGTCCCTGACAGAAAAACCCTTATAACTTTTTGCCCACAACTCGAAATGAGGTGATTCCAAATCCCACTTCTTCCTCTCGTCGAGCCCGTTCTGTTGGTATCATTTTCACCATGTTTTATCATTATGAAAATGACCGTTTTTCCCTTGCACTCAATCAGCACCCTCCGAGAGAGAACGTTTTCTAGCGATTCGTTCCGCGAGTTTCTCGCACTTCTTCCCGATGAATCCCTTCATCCCAGGCAAGCCACACCCTCCATTTGCATGATTGGAATGCAGTGACATTGTTTAAATTATTTGAACTTGTTTAAAATATTGTTTTAGCTACATGTGATCTTGTTCATGGCATTTTCCCGGAGTATTATTTTGATCTTGCTATTGCCATGATATTTGCTTGGAGTTATAGGACTTATATTTTGATGATATTGAGGATGTGATGTTGCCTTTGGATTATTAGTGGCTTTTATGATTATTTTCATGGTGCTGTTGGATATGATATTTTGGAGTATTACTTTGGATGTCATGTTGCCTTTGGATTATTAGTGGCTTTTATGATTATTTTCATGGTGCTGTTGGATATGATATTTTGTAGTATTACTTTGGATGTCATGTTACCTTCGGATTATTAGTGGCTAGAATTGTTTTCATCATGATGCTAGTTGATATTATGTTTTGGAGTATGATTTCAGAGATGATGTTTACATGTGGATCTTAGCTGGATAGCTTGTTCTTGATATTTGAGAAGTAGTAGTATCGTTCTTGGATTCATCAAGATAGTAGTGTTATAATATCCTCGGAGTATCTTGGTATGATGTTATGATGCTTGGATTATTTATTGGATATGCTATGACTTGGATTATAGGTTGATAGATGGTATCGGAGTATCAGTTAGCACAGTTATATATTTGGGGTTAAATTCCGTCATTAAGTTAGTCAGGTGCCACCAAACCAGGATTTCTAGTGCAACCACATTTTCCTTTATGGGAAGGCCCTAATACCATGCTATTGTCATGCCTCTCACTGGTGCCTCCAACGAGGGAAGGTTATGCACGGGCGCTACCCTGAACAGGTAGGAGGGCATAAGCCTTGTGTGCCCGTTGTGTGATTTGGTATACCTTTGTCCCCGTTTGGGACTGTTTTTGTTTTGCCACGACGATGGCAGTTGGTGCCTTTGGTAGGCACGGGGCCACCCAGGACGGAACCCAAAGGGGGTGTTGGTCGGAGAGGCTGGGAGAGTGTCATGGCAGTAGATCGGTATTGTCGGAATGCCGTTGGTCCACCCGAATGGGAGTGCGAGGCCATGGATTCCGTGGTGTGGGTAAAGTGCGCTACCTCTGTAGTGTGTGTGTGTGTGTGTGTGTGTGTGTGTTGAATCTGTCGATAGACGCGTCCTCGGTCATGGGCATGAGTTCGTACTAGGTCACACTGTTCGATCAACACTCACATGACGGAATGACTTATAGGTGATTTATATGTTGATATTTTGAGCATTACAGTTTGGCAGGATATTGATGATGATGTTGCGATGATCTCGAGGATGATTATCCAGTTTGTGATGTGGTCACGAGGTGATCATGTGGATGTTCCGTTTGTGATCCGTGAATGATCACCGTTTGGTTATGAGGTAACCCGTTGAACCAAGTGTGGTTCCGTTTGTGATCCGTGAATGATCACCATTTGGTCTTGATCACGAGGTGATCGAGACGGTATATACTTGGCCGGTTAGTCAAGAGTGATATGGTTATGGTGATCTGAGGTGTTGGCTTATCAGTATGATAGTAGTTTCATATCATGCTGAGTAGATGCTTCATCATAGTAGTTGTTAATTAATTAACCTGTTTAATGCTATGTTATTGTCTTGCCTTGATGTTTATGGTTGTTGTGAGCTTGCAAGTACATTCAATGTATTGACCT
The DNA here is from genome assembly GCF_018294505.1 of Triticum aestivum. Taxonomy (NCBI): domain Eukaryota; kingdom Viridiplantae; phylum Streptophyta; class Magnoliopsida; order Poales; family Poaceae; genus Triticum; species Triticum aestivum. The sequence goes on from NC_057796.1 coordinate 189,546,707, forward strand.
GGCGTGTCATGCTAGATTGCAGGTGATGCCATGATTGCTTGATTGCTTGTCGAGGTTACGATGCGTGCGAGCTAGATCGTGGAATACTTCTAGTAGCGGAACAACGAAGGAGGTGGTGAACTCCACTCCGCAGGGAATCTGGCTGGGACACGATCTAGCTCGCACACACGATCTAGAACGCGCCTTTTTGAAAATACGTTTTCCAGGAAGGAACACTCACTTTAGCCCGACGCAGAGGAGAAATGCGCTTTCGTGTGCGGGAGACGTATTCGCGGGAATACGCCTCCACTTATCCACGTCACCTTTGCCGAGTCAACGGGCTGGGACGCCGACAGGTGGGGGCTGGGCGCGCCCCCACCCTCATGGGCCCCTCGTGGCTCCCCTGACCGACTTCTTTCGCCTATATATGTCCATATACCCTAAAAACATCAAGGAACAGAATAGATCGGGAATTCCGCCGCCGCAAGCCTTTGTAGCCACCAAAAACCAATCGGGACCCTCTTCCGGCACCCTGCCGGAGGGGGGATTCCTCACTGGTGGCCATCTTCATCATCCCGGTGCTGTCCATGATGAGGAGGGAGTAGTTCACCCTCGGGGCTAAGGGAATGTACCAGTAGCTATGTGTTTGATCTCTCTCTCTCTCTCTCGTGTTCTTGATTCGGCACGATCTTCATGTATTGCGAGCTTTGCTATTATAGTTGGATCTTATGATGTTTTCCCCCTCTACTCTCTTGTAATGGATTGAGTTTTCCCTTCGAAGTTATCTTATCGGATTGAGTCTTTAAGGATTTGAGAACACTTTATGTATGTCTTGCATGTGCGTATCTGTGGTGACAATGGGATATCACGTGATCTACTTGATGTATGTTTTGGTGATCAACTTGCGGGTTCTGTTTGTGAACTTATGTATAGTGGTTGGCACACGTTTTCGTCTCGACTCTCCGGTAGAAACTTTGGGGCACTCATTGAAGTACTTTGTGTTGGTTGAATAGATGAATCTAAGATTGTGTGATGCATATCGTATAATCACACCCACGGATATTTGAGGTGACATTGGAGTATCTAGGTGACATTAGGGTTTTGGTTCATTTGTGTCTTAAGGTGTTATTCTAGTACGACCTCTATGATAGATCGAAAAAGAATAGCTTCATGTTATTTTACAACGGACTCTTGAATAGATCGATCAGAAAGGATAACTTTGAGGTGGTTTCATACCCTACCATAATCTCTTCGTTTGTTCTCCGCTATTAGTGACTTTGGAGTAACTCTTTGTTGCATGTTGAGGGATAGTTATATGATCCAATTATGTTATTATTGTTGAGAGAACTTGAACTAGTGAAAGTATGAACCCTAGGCCTTGTTTCCAAGCATTGCAATACCATTTACACTCACTTTTATCATTAGTTACGTTGTTGTTTTTATATTTTCAGATTACAAAAACCTATATCTATCATCCATATTGCACTTGTATCACCATATCTTCACCGAACTAGTGCACCTATACAATTCACCATATCTATCAACCCCGATGACAAGCCAAGCAATTGTTTCATACTTTTGATGTTCTTAAACTTTTTCAATCTTCACGCAATACATGAGCGTGACCCATGGATATAACACTATATGTGGAATAGAATGGTGGTTGTGGAGAAGACAAAAAAGAGGAGAAGATAGTCTCACATCAACTAGGCGTATCAACGGGCTATGGAGATGCCCATCAATAGATATCAATGTGAGTGAGTAGGGATTGCCATGCAACGGATGCACTAGAACTATAAGTGTATGAAAACTCAACAAAAGAAACTAAGTGGGTGTGCATCCAACTCGCTTGCTCACGAAGACCTAGGGCATTTTGAGGAAGCCCATCATTGGAATATACAAGCCAAGTTCTATAATGTAAAATTCCCACTAGTATATGAAAGTGACAACATAGGAGACTCTCTATCATGAATCATGGTGCTACTTTTTAAGCACACGTGTGGTTAAAGGATAGTAACATTGTCCCTTCTCTCCTTTTCCCTCATTTTTTTATTTGGGCCTTTTCTCTTTTTTTATGGCCTTTTTTTCTTTATTTTTTATTTTTTTAGTTCAGAATCTCATCCCGACTTGTGGGGGAATCATAGTCTCCATCATCCTTTCCTCACTTGGGACAATGCTCTAATAATGATCATCACACTTTTATTTACTTACAACTCAAGAATTACAACTCAATACTTAGAACAACAATATGACTCTATGTGAATGCCTCCGGCGGAGTACCGGGATATGCAATGAATCAAGAGTGACATGTATGAAAATTATGAACGGTGGCTTTGCCACAAATACGATGTCAACTACATGATCATGCAAAGCAATATGACAATGATGAAGCGTGTCATAATAAACAGAACGGTGGTAAGTTGCATGGCAATATATCTCGGAATGGCTATGGAAATGCCATAATAGGTAGGTATGGTGGCTGTTTTGAGGAAGGTAATGGTGGGTGTATGATACCGGGGAAAAGTGCGCGGTATTAGAGAGGCTAGCAATGGTGGAAGGGTGAGAGTGCGTATAATCCATGGACTCAACATTAGTCATAAAGAACTCATATACTTGTTGCAAAAATCTATTAGTTATCGAAACAAAGTACTACGCGCATGCTCCTAGGGGGATAGATTGGTAGGAAAAGACCATCTCTCTTCCCCGACTGCCACTCATAAGGAAGACAATCCATAAATAAATCATGCTCCAACTTCATCACATAACGGTTCACCATACGTGCATGCTACGGGAATCACAAACTTTAACACAAGTATTTCTAAAATTCACAACTACTCAACTAGCATGACTCTAATATCACCATCTTCATATCTCAAAACAATTATCAAGCATCAAACTTCTCTTAGTATTCAACGCACTTATAAGAAAGTTTTTACTAATCTTGGATGCCTATCACTTTAGGACTAATTTATCAATTTAAGCAAATTACCATGCTGTTTTGTAGGACTCTCAAAATAATATAAGTGAAGCATGAGAGAACAATAGTTTCTATAAAACAAAACCACCGCGGTGCTCTAAAAGATATACGTGAAGCACTAGAGCAAAAACTATATAGCTCAAAAGATATAAGTGAAGCACATAGAGTATTCTAACAAATTCCGAATCATGTGTGTCTCTCTCAAAAGGTGTGTACAGCAAGGATGATTGTGGTAAACTAAAAGCAAAGACTCAAATCATACAAGATGCTCCAAGCAAAAGACTTATCATGTGGTGAATAAAAATAGAGCTCCAAGTAAAGTTACCGATGGACGAAGACGAAAGAGGGGATGCCTTCCGGGGCATCCCCAAGCTTTGTCTTTTTAGTTTCCTTAGATTTACCTTGGGGTGCCTTGGTCATCCCCAAGCTTAGGCTCTTGCCACTCCTTCTTCCATAATCCATCAAATCCTTACCCAAAACTTGAAAACTTCACAACACAAAACTTAACAGAAAATCTCATGAGCTCCGTTAACGAAAGAAAACAAAACACCACTTCAAGGTACTGTAATGAGCTCATTATTTATTTATATTGGTGCTAAACCTACTGTTTTCCAACTTCTCTATGGTTTATAAACTATTTTACTAGCCATAGATTCATCAAAATAAGCAAACAACACACGAAAAACAGAATCTATCAAAAACAGAACAGTCTGTAGTAATATGTAACTAACGCAAACTTCTGGAACTCAGAAAAATCCACCAAAATAGGAAGACCTAGATAACTTGTTTGTTGATCAACGGCAATTGGAATCAGTATCTTATGACGTTCTGGTGATTTTTAACAAAAATTTTCGTGAACAAAAAGTTTCTGGAATTTTCAGCAAGATCAAATGACTATCATCCAAGAAGATCCTATAGGTTTAACTTGGCACAAACACTAATTAAAACAAATCTAACCAGAGGCTAGATCAAAGATTTATTCCTAAACAGAAACAAAAAACAAAAAACTAAAATAAAATTGGGTTGCCTCCCAACAAGCGCTATCGTTTAACGCCCTTAGCTAGGCATAAAAGCGAGCATAGATCTAGGTATTGCCATCTTTGGTAGGCAATTCTTCGATAAGACACCTATAACCCTTAGGAGTTTCTTTATTTTTATTAATTATCAAACTCCTAGGCACAAAATCGAGAAAATCATTTGTAGCAAAAGGTTCCTTAAGGACAGTGAGAAGTTTGGGGTGAACACTTATGGATTTGAGATCCGCATTTCCCTTACTAGAAGTTTCACCCTTATTTTTAGGAACATACATTAATTTGGCAATGTTAGCACTAGAAGGAGTGTTTTTACGTAAGAAAAGGAAAACCCTAGGTTGGTAATAATATCCTCAATTTTATCAATTCTAAAGGAATCTTGATCTATCTTTTCATTAACCATAGGTTCCTTTTCTTTAAAAAATTAAGAGCAACTCCTACCTTAGATCCGTATTGGGTAACTTGGTTGTGGATCTTTCTATCCAAATTTTCAATCAACTCTATGGTGGCAACTTTATTTTCGATAATTTCAAGCCGTTGCATCACATGTTCCAAAGTTAAAATAGTTCCATTAACCAAAAGAGGTGGTGGGCCAAACAAATCTATCATAGCATTGTAAGAATCAAAAGTATGGCTATCCAAGAAATTTCCCCTGGTAATGGTATCAAGAATAAATCTATTCCAAGGAGTGATTCCTACATAAAACTTGCGAAGAAGAATGGAAGTAGATTGCTTCCTAGTAGATCTATTTTGCGCATTGCAAATTCTGTACCAAGCATCTTTTAGATTTTCTCCCTCCCTTTGTTTAAAATTAAGAACTTCATTTTCGGGAGATAAAGGAGTAGATAAGGGACTAGCCATGACGGCACACGGGACACAAAAAGGCAAGCGAAAAAGAGGCGAACGGAAAAGACAGAGGGTGAATAAAACGGCAAGGGTGAAGTGGGGGAGAGGAAAACGAGAGGCAAATGGCAAATAATGTAATGCGAGGGATAAGAGTTTGTGATGGGTACTTGGTATGTCTTGACTTGTGCGTAGACTCCCCGGCAACGGCGTCAGAAATCCTTCTTTCTACCTCTTGAGCACTGCATTGGTTTTCCCCTGAAAAGGAAAGGGTGATGCAGTAAAGGAGCGTAAGTATTTCCCTCAGTTTTTGAGAACCAAGGTATCAATCCAGTAGGAGGCCACACGCAAGTCCCTCGTACCTACACAAACAAATAAGAACCTCGCAACCAACGCGATAAAGGGGTTGTCAATCCCTTCACGGTCACTTACGAGAGTGAGATCTGATAGGGACGATAAGATAATATTTTTGGTATTTTTATGATAAAAACTAAAAGTAAAGAAAGCAAAATAAACGGCGTCAGAAATAGCTTGTTGCCAGGAGATTAATATGATGGAAAATAGACCCGGGAGCCATAGGTTTCACTAGTGGCTTCCCTCAAGATAGCATAAGTATTACGGTGGGTAAACGAATTAGTGTTGAGCAATTGATAGAATTGAGCATAGTTATGAGAATATCTAGGTATGATCATGTATATAGGCATCGCGTCCGTGACAAGTAGACCGAAACGATTCTGCATCTACTACTATTACTCCACACATAGACGTCTATCCAGCATGCATCTAGAGTATTAAGTTCATAAGAACGGAGTAACGCTTTAAGCAAGATGACATGATGTGGAGGGATAAACTCATGCAATATGATATAAACCCCATCTTTTTATCCTCGATGGCAACAATACAATACGTGTCGTTTCCCCTACTGTCACTGGGATCGAGCACCGCAAGATTGAACCCAAAGCTAAGCACTCTCCATTGCAGGAAAGATCAATCTAGTAGGCCAAACCAAACTGATAATTCGAAGAGACTTGCAAAGATAACTGTCGGGACCCCGATTCTAAGTCACACCGATCTAGCATGTAACACCTCATATCACTTTGCGGCCTCACGCACGGTATTCCCACGGGTGTCGTCTTACCATGGCCCGGGACCGTTTGCTCCTTTTGGCTCACGTATATGATAGTGTCGCTAGCATCCATATGACAGAGAACCCGGGCCGACATGACTAGTCGTGAACCCAAAGTGGCACTAACTTACGGGGACAGGCATACATGAAACAACATCGAGCATGTCGGTCAGCAGCGTGTGTATCCGGGCTGTAGCAACTGGGCTAACAAGACTCCGGGAACCCGCGCTGTAGCAGGCTAAGCAGGACTCCGGATGTCATCGCGTGACATTTCCCCGAAGGGACAGACACAGGAACGAAGTGAATCACATGCCGGCCAATCTAAGTGTTCCGGAGCGGTAGTGCTGGGCTAGCAGGACTTCGGTAAACTGGGCTGTAGCGGACTACCATGGCTCGGTGGAAGCACTAGATTACATTTCCCCATAAGAGAGGCTACCAAGGATAGACAACTAGGTTGTCGGATCCCACACATAGCAATACACGTTACACGTACGCATAGCATGCAAGTATGTGCTGTACAACATGGCATCACAACATAACGCAAACTCATATAGATAAAGGACTAGAAGAGCCACATAGCATTTAATACAAACAGGGGTCTCATGACCCATCATTCAGAGCATACAAGCAACGGAAGCATTACATGTCTGGGTACAGACAACTACAAAAGAAAAAGGCTGAGGAGCCTGACTATCTACAAGACCCTCCCAAGGGTACAAGATCGTAGCTGAGGTAACAAGCTATTCGTCGAAGTCCATGCAGAACTACTACTGAGACAGAAGTTTCATCTGCAAAAACATAAATTAAGGAACGTGAGTACAAAGGTACTCAACAAGACTTACATCAGATCCTATCATACATGCATTAGTATCAAGAAGGCAATGTGGGGTTCAGTTGCAGCAAGCCAGCTTTGAATCAGTGGCTAACCTATTCTACGACTACGAGTAACTTCTTTGAGGTAAGAAAGCACACACGAGTCCACTAATCACCACCTCAATACACCACTATGGATTCATTCCCGTCTCACTACGAGAAGCCATCCATAGCACTCACACTTATCTTGAGCATTTTAGAGTATCCGCTTCAAGTTGTCTATGTACCACGTAAGCATCCAAGAAGTCCATAACCGAGGACACGACTATTCGAATAGATCATGATAACCCTGCAGGTGTGTACTTCTTCAGACACGCTCTCACCACTTATCACCATGTACATGTCATGTATCTCGGCAACCTTCAAGCGGAAGCCTGGCGAGGGTGTCGGCCACGACCTGACTAACCACACAAGACTCTAGTCCAGGTTTATCGCCTATTCGGGTTCCATCCGCAAGGAGATCCGGCCGGGGTTTCACTCATGGCCCCAAACGATGTGTGCAGGATTCCCGAGCTCACCATCCGGGTGCCACTCAGTACACCGGGCCACAGTGCCTAGTCTGTCCCAAGTCCACCCTGCCGGGTGCCACTCGGCAGAAAAATAGCACTACCTACAAACACCAGAAACTAGTTGCAACTCTTGGACAGAGATCGAGGTGATTAATAAGTCGAGAGGGACACTTAAGCATTCCAATGCGTGGTAGTAGCTAGTCATTGGACAACATACACAGAACTCAGTGCTTAAGGACGGTTCCAGTGGGACAACCCACCATGTACTCCTACATGGCCTCTCACGGCTACCTTTACCAAATCGTGTTCACACACTTAACTCTCAGCATCAGAAGATATCATAACACTCTAATCCATTCCCAATGAATCAGACCTGACAAAACTCTAAGCAATAGCAGGCATGGCATGGTAGGAACACAACATGGCTCAATCAACTCCTACACATGCTAGTGGGTTTCAACTATTTGCAGTGGCAATGACAGGTCATGCAGAGGAATGGGTTCAACTACCGCAGCATAAAGTAGCAGTTGAATCGTTGTTGTCCTAATGCAATAAATGAGAGCAGGAGCGAGAGAGTGGGATTGTATCAGAATGAACAAGGGGGTTTTGCTTGCCTGGTAGATCAACAGGGGGGCACTGCTCCACAGACAAGTACTCTGGAGCACTCTCCGGAGCATAACCTGTCGAGAAGGAACGGTGTCGACAATCAAACACAAGCATATGCAACAATATGATGCATGAATATGGCATGAATATGTGATGTGTTTTGAGCTAATGCATTTAGCATTCAACTTGGAAGAGGTCCATTTGAACCAAAGGTTCAAATGCAACTCTAATTTAAGTCCCTTTAAAAGCCATAAGTGTGTTTTCATATATACAGCATGTATAGGTTAGTTTTTCATGCATGAAAATGGTACAGATGGATAGATTAAATTTTTCTGATCATTTTTCATATATAAATTATTTCAATCTGAGCTACGGTTGAATTTCTATGCATTTTGAAGTTTATATCATTTTCTGGAATTTCCTGACTATTTTTAAAACCAAAAAATGATTAATTGCGTCAGCATGACAGTGGCATGACGTCAGCGAGTCAACCGTGGCTGACTAGGTCAAACCTGACGTGTGGGGTCCACACGTCAGTGACACAGTGTTAAACAGAGGGGGTTATTTCTAATCTAATTAAGATTAGTTGCGCTGGGGCCCACTGTTAGCGTCAGGGATTAGTTAAATGGTGATTAGCATTAAGCTAATCACCTGGCAGGTCGGGCCCGCACGTCAGGCCGGTGAGGTCATCGCCGTCGACCTCTGGACATGGCGGTGTCCGTGATTCATGCCACGGGGGCGGCGGTAAGGGCACCGGGGCATAGCCCGGGCTCTTGCGCATCCAGGGGAGGCGACGGGAGGACGCGGGGTGGCCGGGGGCGGCTGCTAGGATATACGACCATGGCGGGGAACAGAGCTACGGCAAGGAAATCGAGCGCAGGGAGGAGGGGGAGGAGCTGGGAGCTCACTACGAGGCCGATGAGCAGGTCAGCAGCTCGGGGAGGCCCTGCAGGCAACATGCGGCCGGTGGAGATCCGCGGCGGCCGGTGGTGAAGAAGTCGATGGAGGCGGCGATGCAGGTCGTCCCAGCGCTCGGGGCCAGGGTGGGGCGAAGCAGCAGACGATGGCGGAGCTTGCAGACAAGGTGAGGAGGCGAGGGGAAGGCGGTAGCTACGACGGCGACGAGCTGCGGCGACGGCAGCACTCGGTCGCGGGGAGAGGGAGAGATCCAGGGGAGGAGGGAGAGAGAGAGAGAGAGAGAGAGAGAGAGAGAGAGGTCCGGGGCGGCGCGTGGCATAGATAATTGGATGGGGCTGAAATTTGGAGGAGTGTGATGATATGAGCACATTAAGGAGTGTGCAAAATTTAAACTCATTTGGAAACACCTAGCTAGTACTTCATTCACAATGCCTTCTGTCTGACAGAAAGTTTGAAAAATTGTTGAAGAAGATTGGCTAGGCAAATAAAGTTTAATTTTTTCACGAGGCAATGATTTGGACATAAGAGAATGCCCAAAAGGTTTGGGAGCAATCAGGAAAGGATAGGTGGCACTTCCTTCACAGAAAGCCACACTGGACAGAAATGAAGAATAATTATTGGGGAACTAGGCTAGGACAGAAAAGTTTTGGCATATTTGAGCAACATATGACCCAAAGAAATTATGAGAATTAATTGGGATTTTTGGGAGTGACAGAAATATAGGTTGCTTCACAACCTAGGGCAGACAGGGTTATTCCTTTAATAGAAAAAGGAATATTCCTGAGAAAAGAATTTTAGGGTTTGGGCTAGAATGGAAATGGAATGATCTTGGGAAAGTTTTGAGAATGATGAGCCACATGGGAGGGGAATGAGGTTGATTTCCCAGGTGACAAGGCCACAGAACCACTCCAAAAAGAAAAACAGAGCAAAAACCAAATAAATCAAAAGAAAAAGAAAAGGGCCAAAAGCCAGTCTATTACAACTCTTACCCCCTTAAAGAAATCTCGTCCTCGAGATTTGGTTGCTCAGGGAACAAGTATAACTTGAGGAGACCGTTTCCAACTCGGGTATCCATTTCCTTTATTTATTATTCCCCCAAGAATTTCAGATGATCAACTTACCTTGCTCTGGGTGGTTTGCTTCACATTTCCCAAATCCTGTCAGATTTTTGCTCATATACCAATTCCTTTTTACTGACGTTGATTTTCCATACCTGTGGTGATATCTAATGGATCTGAGCATAGGTTTTCTTTTGGTCATGAAAACCTTTTTACTTCTGTCATGGGGTTGCTTCAATTAAATCATAACATGGGCTACAAATAATCCAATGGCAACACGTCATCCCCATAAACTGCAAAATATTAGTCCTAGAACTCCAAGCAATATCATGGCAATAACAAGATCAAAATAATACTTCGAGAAATGCCATGAACAAGTCACAAGTAGCTAAATCAATATTTTAAACAAGTTCAAATAATTTAAACCATGTCACTTCATTTCAATCATGCAAATGGACGATGTGGCTTGCTTGGAGTGGAAGAAATCACCGGGATAAAGTGCGAGAAGCTCGCGGAAGGAATTGCCGTAAATCATTCTCTCTCGGAGGGGGCTGAATAAGGACAAGGGCATAATGGTCATTTTTAGAATGTCAAAACATGGTGAAAATTATTCCATCGGAACGGGCTCGACGAAATGAACAAGTGGGCTTTGGATTCACCTGATTTGGAGCTACGGGCAAACAGATACAATTGTTTTTCTGCCAAGGACTTATTTGTAAGAAAATCCTCACAAACAGGCCCCTGAGTGGAAAAACAGAAAACGTATTTGGCCGAATACACTTTCGAGAAAGAGTGCGCATTCCTGGCTTAAGCCGCGCCGAAATACGCCTTCTGAACGGGAAAATGCATCCTCGTGGATGTGCTGCCACTTATCCACCATGGCAGTGGCGGGGCCGAAGGCTGGGTCAATGACACGTGGGGCCCGCCGCATCTTCTTCCTTCTCCCATGCCTCCTTCTTCTTCCCCCGCTGTCAGTGTCAAAACCGGCGGATCTCAGGTAGGGGGTCCCGAACTGTGCGTCTAGGATCGATGGTAACAGGAGACGGGGGACACGATGTTTACCCAGGTTCGGGCCCTCTCTATGGAGGTAATACCCTACTTCCTGCTTGATTGATCTTGATGAATATGAGTGTTACAAGAGTTGATCTACCATGAGATCGTAATGGCTAAACCCTAGAAGTCTAGCCTATGTGAATATGGTAATGAGTATCTGCCTATCCGGACTACGCTCTCCGGTTTATATAGATACCGGAGAGATCTAGGGTAACATGGAGTCGGTTACATCAGAGGGAATCTACATAGTTGGTTGCCATGCTTGCCTTCCACGCCAAGTAGAGTCCAATCCGGACACGGGTACAACCTTCGGTCTTCATGTCTTCACAGCCCATCAGTCCGGCCCACAGATAACAGGTCGGACGCCCGAGGACCCCTTAGTCCAGGACTCCCTCAATAGCCCCCGAACCAGGCTTCAACGACGAGGTGTTCGGCGCGTAGATTGTCTTCGGTGTTGCAAGGCGGGTTCCTTCTCCAAGTGATATATTCGGCCGTTGATCCAATATCTCTCCCCTCGGCTTCTGTGCGCTCATAACTTCATCTTCCACGTGTCGAGCGAATGCGGAAAGTCAAGGTATTTTTGCAAATAGCACCGCGTCCACGCAAGGCAGAACGCCTATTTAAAGATACTGGATCTTAGATCCACGCGACACTGCGCCGAGAAAATCCCCGGAGACTGCCAGGAGAAACCATGCCATCATGGCTAGCATTCCCAGCTCCTCCTCCTGCTCTAGCCGAATGAAAAGCGAGTGGGAGAAGTGCTCCATGACTCATAGTCAACTAGCAAAGTTGTAAACGCAGGGATTTCTTCCTCCCACGGATCTGGTCCCTGTCCGAGCAGGGTTGGCCTCCTTCATTGGCGTGACTCAGGCAGAGGACTTCCCGAATCCATCTGGGGGAGCGAGTGTGCTTTGTCCCCTACCTGCTAAGAGGCGTTGGATTTCCCGTCCATCCGTTCCTCCGAGGGCTTCTGGAATATTATGGCCTCCAGCTGCACAACTTCACTCCCGCCTCTATCCTGCACATCGTAGGTTATGTCACTCTATGCGAGTTATTTCTGCGTGTTGAAGCCCATTTTGAATTGTGGAGAAAATTGTTCTATCTTGTCCCGCGCAATCACGAGAGGTCAATATTTGAAGTGGGCGGAGCCGAAGTGTGGCGCATCGCCGATACCGGATACCTGTCCGGCACACCAAGGAGGGCAGCAAAGGAATGGCCTTCCGAATGGTTCTACATCGAGGACGTTGGACTTCCCGACCCAGTTCGAAAGGGTCTGCCTGAATTTGCAAGCGTTCCGCTAAAGAAACGCCATAGTTGGCGTCCCCGGAGCCTTGAAGAGGATGACAGTGCAGAGGTTCGTCAGCTCCTGGGCAAGATCAAGACACCCGCCCAGTCCGGATTAACAATGGTTGAGGTATTGGCAATCTCCATAGTGCGAGGGGTTCAGCCGCTTCAATATAGAGGGCTCCCAATGTGGCATTACAATGGGGAGGACGACGCCTCCCGCTGTGGTTGGAAGGGTCCGGACACCCCTGCCGCTCTAGCCAAGATACTGGCCGAGCTGTTCAAAGGGGAGGAAGAGGAATTTCTTCGCATCAATCGCAGAGACGGATATTCTATGTATAATCCTCCCAGTTGGGTAAGCCCCAATCCTTCTGCTCTACTCATTCTGCCTCCCGGATTACCTTTGACAAATTTCTAATCCGCTTATGTCAGCATTGGCAAAAAATCACCGAGGGGTTGCACAGCCCCGCCCCACAGCCTGAGAACCACAACCGGGAGCTGGATCCTGGGTTCGAAGAAGATCCAAATATATTCCTGGTACTCGCGGAAGGGGTGTTTTACCAGGCGAGCTACGATGGCACGGAAGTAGCCATCATCGCGGATTACCCTAGTCTTATTCCTGCTTCCCACGTAAGTCATCAAGAGAAAATCTCACTCGAAAGAGCTTCCTCGCACTGCCTCACCCATCGCACTGTCTTGTGCTCCACAGGGGAGGCGTTCGGTGCGCCACACTACTCCGGGGGCGGCTCCAAAGAGAGCGGCTCCGGCGCCGAGCAAGGCTTCTAAAAGGAAGGTCAGTGAAGACACGACCGGTCCCTCGTCAAAGAGGTAAGGATTTGAAGGTATACTTTAGTAGTCACATCAAACTGTAACTTGCACGTTTGTTTGGTACCAGGAAAAAGGTTCACCGGACTATGTCCGGGGGTCCGGCCGGCCGTACTCCCGGCGCTCGGGATTTAGGCCCCGTCGGCGAGACGGGAGCTGACATGGGAACAATGCCGGGCTGTCCTTCGGCCAAGGGTTCGGAGAATATGTCCGTTACCAACTCGGAAGTGGAGAGCGCCATGAATCATCGGCGTTGTAGGGCTGTTTTACAAGACCTTGAGTTCTCGGAAGAGGCATTCAATGCTTTCAGCTCGGCTGATGCATACATCTGATCTGCTCGAAACGGGCTTAGTAGAGCCACAAAGCAACATTTAACAGACATTTGGGTAAGTTTTATTTGTCCGAATAGGATAGCCATATGCCAGTAGCCCCCGGGACTGAAAGCAGTTGGTACAACTGATTTCAGGACCGTTGTATCACTAGGTTCTTACAGAGAAGAACAACCTGCTAACCCAAGAGCTGGAACAGTGTCGGGCGCGGCTAAATGCTGCTACCACCAAACTGGAAGACTTCAAGAAGCTGTCCACTGGTAACGTTCCCCTCCATTGAGGAACAATAATTGTATACCAACTGTGCTAATACTGCCACTGATCGCATAATAGGGTCGCCTGATCAACTTAAAAAGAAGTTGAAGATTTCCCAAGAGGGAGAAAGAGAGGCAAAGAGGCAACACGCCGCACGCGAGCGTGTGCTGACCTGCGTCAGGGACGAGAAAAACAAGCTATAGGATTCCAACACTATGTTGGGTGAAGAGTTGAAAGATCTGCGGGCCCAGCTAGCCGACTCCGTGAAGGAGAACAAGAAGTTGCGGGGCGGTATATTCAGTATGTTTCCGAACTCCTTTTTTTAGTAGTTCGGAGATAAATGGAACTGATATAGCTATGTTTGCAGGTATATTGACGGGCCGTCCTGAAGAGGAGGTGTCCGGATCAGCAAGTGATCTGCTGCAAAGACTGTCGCAAGTGCACGAGCATGCTCGGCTGGCCATGCGGAGTGTTGCCAAGGCCTTATGGCCATCCGCCTCCCCTCCAGGAAGTTTGAAAGAGCTTGTAGAGCTGTTCAAGGGAGCGCGGCGGCGTATCCGATTATGGAAGATATCGGCCTGCCGAGAGGGTGCGCGAGAGGCCTGGGCCATGGTGAAAACGCGATATACCAAGCTGAATCCTAGTCACATGGCCCGGGTTGGACCATTAGGGCCAAATGGGGAAGAAATTCCCGTTGGTTTAGTATATGACCAAGTAGAGGTGGCTGCCAAATATTCCCAACAGGATTGTAAGTTAGACTGCCTGTTAGATGGTATAGAGGGGGAAGTGTTTGAGTCCAAGTGACTATGTACTTTCCTCACCATGTGGAATTATAGCTGAATTGTATATCATTTGTCATGGCAGACCTTTTCGCTTCAACCTCCGGACCCGAAGGTGCGGAGTGTTTCTGAATACCGTCACGGCCGAATAGGCCGGGGTATGCGTGGAAAACTAAGCGTAGGGGTCATAGTTGCTTGAACAGACAAGTCGTATCCGGCTAGTTTTGTTATATTACATTGAGATTGTAAGAAACATCTTCCAGGGAGAATAGTTTCGTTAAGGGTTCCTTTCCCTGGGTGTGCATGCATTAGTAGACATGTCCGAATTGTGATGTGAAAATCACAGTGTGTATAGCTTCTGGGGGTTCACAATAGAGTGAGTGCAAAAAACATTTTTCATCCACCGACCGAATAATCCCTTAAGAACGCTAGCTTTCGGCTTCACCCAGTCTGAGGTACACATCTGGATGACCCGGCAGTAACAATCGCAGAGGTGCTCCCTTTACCACCTAGCCGAACAATCCGGAATGTAGGGGTAAGCACAGGAGCCAGGCAACCCAGCTTGGCCAAAACTTAAGTCATATCGATGCATATAATGGTGAAGAAAAGACATACAGGAAAAACGCATATGTGTGATGAGCTTGACGCTCGGAAAATAATATTAACAAGCTTCTGTTAAAGAAGCCCCCAGGTATAATGGGTGTACATATGTAAAGATGTGTACGTCAGCAGTGTTCGATCAAGCTGAATGAGAGCTTTAAAGCGAAAAAATGTGTAAAAGAGAGAAAAAGTAATGGAAACTATAGGGGAGAAGGAGACTAACAAAGAGTTCGGCGCTAGGCATAGAACCTTCGGAGTCTGGCCGCGTTCCAGGGGTTCGGCTCTAGGCGATTGTCTGATGCGTCACGAAGACGGTACGCTCCTCCGGTAAGAACTTCGTCAATTATGAAGGGACCCTCCCATTTGGGCTTGAGTTTGTCCTTTTTCTTCTCTGGCAAGCATAGAACGAGTTCGCCAACATTGTAAGTCTTGGCCCGTACTTCTCTGCTTTCATATCTTCGAGCCAGCTGTTGATAAAATGCTGAACGAGCTTTGGCGACGTCGCGCTCCTCCTCCAGGGCATCTAGGCTGTCCTGCTGATCCAACTCGGCCTCTTTCTCATTGTACATACGTACTCGAGGTGAGTCATGTATAATATCGCAGGGCAATACAGCCTCTGCACCGTACACCATGAAGAAAGGTGTGTATCCGGTAGTACGGTTGGGCATGGTCCGCAGCCCCCAGAGTACGGAGTCGAGCTCCTCGACCTAGTGTTTGTCTGATTCTTCAAAGACCGCAGTAGCCTGGATTTGATGCCGCTCATAATAAGACCATTGGCTCGCTCGACTTGACCATTCGTTTGCGGGTGCTTGACAGAGGCGTAATCGAGCTTAATGCCCAGATTAGCACACCAGGTTTTCACCTCATCGGCTGTGAAATTGGAATCGTTATCAGTGATGACGCTGTGCGGGACACCATAACGGTGCACCACATCGGATATAAATGCAATCACCGGTTCGGACTCGGCCGTTTTAACTGGTCCAGCCTCTATCCACTTGGTGAATTTGTCCACCATGACCAGCAGATATTTTTTCTTATGGCTTCCCCCTTTAAGGGGTCCAACCATGTCTAAGCCCCGGACCGCAAAGGGCCATGTAATGGGGATTGTTTGTAGGGCGATTGGGGGCATATGGCTTTGGTTGGCGAAGAGTTGGCATCCAATGCAGCACTGGATGAGGTCCTGTGCGTCTCTCCGGGCCGTAGGCCAATAAAATCCTGTCCGGAAGGCCTTGATGACAAGTGCCCGGGCTGCGGCGTGGTGCCCACCGAGACCGGCGTGAATTTCTGCCAAGAGTTGCCGCCCCTCCTCCTCGGAGATACACCTTTGAAGGACTCCGGTAGTGCTTTTCTTGTAGAGCTCTCCTTCGTGAACTTTATAGGCCTTCGAACGCCGAACAATGCGGCGAGCCTCGTTCTGATCTTCTAGGAGCTCTTTCTTATTAAAGTAGGCCAAGAATGGTTCGGTCCACGGGGCAATTACCGCCATGATGAGGTGGGCCGATGGTGTTATTTCAGTGGCTGAGCCTCCGATTATATCGGCGTGTTCGATATCTATGTTTGTGTTCGGAACGGAACTGTCGTTGTTGTCTCCCCCTTGCCACACCACGAATGGCTTAAAGAGCCTTTCGAGGAAGATGTTAGGTGGGACAGGGTCACGCTTAGCGCCGATGCGAGCAAGGACGTCTGCCGCCTGATTACTTTCGCGGGCGACGTGATGAAATTCGAGCCCCTCGAACCGAGCCGACATCTTTAAGATGGCATTGCGATAAGCTGCCATCTTTGGATCTTTGGCATCAAAGTCTCCATTAATTTGGGATATTGCGAGGTTTGAGTCCCCGCGCACCTCCAGTTGTTGTATGCCCATTGATACGGCCATCCGAAGGCCACGTAGCAAGGCCTCGTATTCGGCTGTGTTGTTGGAGTCTGTGTATAATATTTGGAGTACGTACTGGACGATATCTCCTGTGGGGGACGTTAATACGACGCCCGCCCCTAGCCCTGGGATTTGATGGCTCGACGTGGTTTGTACGTGATGTCGAATGGCAGGAGCTCAATGGCCCATTTGGCAATCCGGCTCGTTGCATCCCGGTTGTTGATTATATCATTGAGGGGCCCTTCGGAAGCCACCGTGATCGAGCACTCCTGAAAGTAGTGTCACAATTTTTGAGATGCCATGAAGACTGCATATGCTATCTTTTGATAGTGAGGGTACCGGGATTTGCATGGTGTGAGGACGGTGGATACGTAGTATACCGGCTTTTGGAGCGGAAATTTGTGTCCATCCTGTTCTCGCTCGACGACAAGTACGGCGCTCACCACCTGGTGTGTTGCCGATATATATAGGAGCATTAGTTCGCCGACGTTTGCCGCGGCCAGGATTGGGTTGCTTGCCAAAAGGGCTTTTATTTCTTCCAGTCCGGCTGTCGCCGCGTCTGTCCACTCAAAATTATCGGTGCACCGTAGAAGGCGATAAAGGGGCAGCGCCTTTTCCCCCAACCTGGAGATAAAGCGGCTTAAAGTTGCCACGCACCCGGCGAGTTTTTGGACCTGTTTGAGTTCGGTTGGCGTGGCCAATTGTGATAGAGCTTGTATTTTGGCTGGATTTGCTTCAATTCCTCTATTGGAAACGATGAAGCCCAGTAGTTTACCGGCGGGGACGCCGAAGACGCACTTTTCTGGGTTAAGCTTGATGTCGTATGTGCGGGGGTTGTCGAATGTGAGATGCAAGTCGTCTATTAGTGTTTCGACGTGTCTAGTTTTGATGACAACGTCGTCCACGTAGGCCTCCACTGTCTTGCCGATCTGTTTCTCGAGGCATGTTTGGATCATGCGTTGGTAGGTGGCGCCGGCATTCTTGAGCCCGAAAGGCATGGTGTTGAAGCAAAATGGCCTGTATGGCGTAATGAATGTTGTTGCGGCTTGATCGGACTCCTTCATTTTGATTTGATGGTATCCGGAATATGCATCAAGGAAGCACAGCGAGTCGTGTCCTGCGGTAGCGTCAGTGATTTGATCAATGTGGGGAAGGGGGAAGGGATCCTTAGGGCAAGCCTTGTTAAGGTCTTTAAAGTCAACGCATAGGCGCCAGGATTTATCCTTCTTTGGTATCATTACCAAGTTTGCCAGGCAGTCCGGATGTTTAATATCTTTGATAAATCCGGCCTCGATGAGTTTGGCTAGCTCCTCGCCCATAGCTTGCCGTTTGGGTTCGGAAAAGCGCCGCAGTGTTTGCTTGACCGGCTTATATCCCTTTAGTATGTTGAGGCTGTGTTCGGCCAACTCGCGCGGGATTCCTGGCATATGTGAGGGGTGCCAGGCGAATATATCCCAGTTTTTGCGCAAGAAGTCTCGCAGTGCGGCGTCGACTGTGGGGCTGAGTTGCGCTCCGATGGAGGCTGTCTTCTTCGGGTCTGTTGGATGGACCTGAAATTTGACCGTTTCTTCTGCTTGCTTGAAGGAAGTAGATTTGGGTTGTTTGTCCAAGATAACATCGTCTCTATCCACAATGGAGCGTACTGCGGTTAGTTCTTCAGCCTCAAGGGCCTCTGATTATGCCTCGAGGGACAAGGATGTGGTTTTGTTCTCGGCGCGGAGTGCTATGTCCGGATCGCTGACGAGGGTGATTATTCCATTAGGCCCGGGCATTTTTAGCTTCATATACCATAATGAGGTATGGCTTGAAAGCGGATAAAGGCCTCTCACCCCAGCAGGGCGTGGTATCCACTGTTGAAATGGGCCACCTGGAAAGTTATTTCTTCGGACCGATAATTCTCCAGCGTGCCGAATACTACATCAAGTGTAATTTTTCCCGCACACCGCGCTTCCCGACTAGGAATGATACCTCGAAAGGTTGTGCTACTTTTCTCGATGCGGCTCCTGTCAATTTCCATCTTGTGGAGCGTGTCCTCATAAATGAGGTTTAGTCTGCTGCCGCCGTCCATGAGGACTTTTGTAAGTCGAAAACCGTCCATGATGGGACTGAGGACTAATGCAGCTAGCGCTCGGACTGTTCTGTATTTAGGTTCATCACTGGCGTTAAAGGTTATGGTCGTGTCGTTCCAGGGGTCAATTGCGGCGACCTGGCAAACTTCGGCGAGATCACGCAGTGCCCTTTTACGCTTATTGTTTGAAGCGAATTTCTCGAAGACTGTCAATACTCTATTGTCGTCGTTTGCTGGAGGGTGTTGTTCTAGGGTGTCCTTGATAAGGATGTCCTCGCCGCTCTTGGCTACCTGCCGAAGTATCCAACGTGCTCTAAGGCTGTGGGATGCCATGGTATTCGGCGTCGTGTGTATTTTGCATGGGCCATTGAGCCATCCCTCCAGAACGGTGACGTGCACCGTAATGGGTTTATGTTTTTTGACTGTTCGGCTGAGCATGCCACGGGGGTGCATCCTCTTCGCGTGTAGGATGAGTTGGGTTGGGACCGACGGTTCCCAGCGAGCTGCCTGAGTTTTCCAGGCGCTTTCCATCGCGCTGTACTTTTGTACGATAGTTGCTAAGTCAGCGAACTTTAGTATGTGGCGGCGATTGATGGCATTGAGGATACCTTTGTCCGCGCAGTTGTTGCAGAATGCTGCTATCGCGTCTTCGTCGCGGCAATCTTTTACCTTATTTTTGACAAGGAGGAATCTGGCCCAGAAGTGGTGGACCGTTTCCTGAGACTGTTGTTTGATGCTCATGAGAGCTTCTACGTCCGGGTGGGTGGGTGGAACGAAATCCGAAGCCTGACCCGATTTTGGATCCGGATTTGAAGATCTACCGGACCCGGCAGTTCGGGCTCCGGGATATCGACTGATTTTTTAGGCTCGTCGTCCGACTCCATGTTCGGAGGACGGGACATGCCTTTCTGCCGGAGAATATCCGGACCTTCAAGATCGGAGATCCGAACATAGTTCGTCTTTCATATAGTAGAAGAGTTGCTCCGCTCCTCGACTACCGCTATCTGGTGGGTGATCGGCGGAGTTTTAATTTCTCTCTGGTCGGGTTTAAGCCCAACCCAATCATAGTCTGTAGTGACCCCAAGGCGGCCATGCGATCCAGGAGTTCGTTCAACAACGATAACTCTGTTGGATCCATCCGGGCGGAGTATTTGAGATCAACGCGGAGGCGATTTTCTATGACTTGAGAGGTCATCGTCGGCTTAAGGGCCGACCCGACGGTCATGACGAAGCCGTCCAACCGGAGGGTTTGGTCTGGGGCCAGGGCTCCTCTGGAGATGATATTATCCTTGAGAACAAGGCGAGCCATCAACCCTCTTGGCGACGGCACAGTGGAACTCTCAATGAAAGCACCAATGTCGGTGTCAAAACCGGCGGATCTCGGGTAGGGGGTCCCAAACTGTGCGTCTAGGATCGATGGTAACAGGAGACGGGGGACACGATGTTTACCCAGGTTTGGGCCCTCTCTATGGAGGTAATACCCTACTTCCTACTTGATTGATCTTGATAAATATGAGTGTTACAAGAGTTGATCTACCACGAGATCGTAATGGCTAAACCCTAGAAGTCTATCCTATGTGAATATGGTAATGAGTATCTGCCTATCCGGACTACGCTCTCCAGTTTATATAGACACTAGAGAGATCTAGGGTTACATGGAGTCGGTTACATCAGAGGGAATCTACATAGTCGGTTGCCAAGCTTGCCTTCCACGCGAAGTAGAGTCCAATCCGGACACGGGTACAATCTTCGGTCTTCATGTCTTCAGAGCCCATAAGTCCGGCCCACGGATAACAGGCCGGACACCCGAGGACCCCTTAGTCCAGGACTCCCTCACCCGCGTCCGCTCCTCCTCTCCTCGACAGAACAGAGGGCAATGGCGCTGCCGCGCCGGGCACGGCGGCTCCGGCCATCTCCGGCAAGCGAGAGGACACCAATGGCCTTGGGACAGAGGCCCGCACCCATCCAGGGGCTGCATGCACGCTGGGGAGTGCTGTAGCGGTGACAACAGGGAGCACCCGCAGGAGTGGTCTTCGGCCAAGATGGGGCATGCGGCGATGTGGGCTCCGGCGACGAACGAAGTAGATGGGCAGGACCGCCGGGGACTAGCTGTCTGGTAGTGGCTATGAGGAGAGGCGGGGCTCGGCTCGTGCAAATTTAGGTGAAGAAGGCCGGCGGCCATGGCGGCAATGGTGGTCGTGGAGGGCGGCTCGAGCTCGGGGAAGTGGTCAGGGGAGGCTAGAGGAAGTGCAGGAGGCCAGTGGTGAAGCAAAACGGGGTCGGGGTGTGCCGCGCTGTCGTCGCCACAGACGCATGGCTGGTGCCGCAGACGCGTGTGCACTTGCATGACCTTGGAGTTAGGCGACGAGAGGGAACAGGAGGGAGAGCTCACGGGGAAGAGGTGGCCAGGGGAGCACAGGGAGGAAGAAGACAACGAGCTTCGAGCCAAACTGCCACTGTTTGCCCGTGGGCGCACGGCGGCTTGCGTCGGTGAGGAAGCGGACGGTGGGGGAGAGGGATCTAGGGGAACGGTGACGATGAGCAGAAGCCAAGGGACATGCTCACGCGCGCGAAGACGACGAGTGGGGAGCGGACGAAGCAGAAACGGCGCCCTAGACGCGGCCACTGCGCACAGAGCGCGTGCATAGGCACGCCATCGTCGTAGTCACCACGTGAACCGGGGCATTCAATGTTGTACCGCACCCATGTCTAGCTGATAGTCCTTCCAAGATAGAGCACTGATGAGGCCATGGCTGGATCTGGGGTGCTATGGTTAAATGGTAATCATCGTCTAAAATTTACTGCAGTAAACTTGGCCGTGCACTAGTGATCAACAAGAACTTTATTGGAGCCAAAGAGTTTGTCTGGGGTGATCAGCTTAGGAAGGACTATAATCCTGTTAACTTTGAGAGGATTTGGATGAAGGTTTAACATAGTTGCTTTGCAACTGACCCAGATGGTCCAGAAAATGGATCAAGGTGATGCACTCAAATGGTTTGGCCACTTGAGATCAAATTTTGCAAGGCTTAGTGATTTGGACAGATAAAGGTGCTATAAAAATTCCATACCTATTGGATTCACCAAAATGGTACTTCTTCACAGCTATTCTCTCGGTCCAGAAACTTGCAAAAATCCTAGAGAAATGTTGGCTTGATGAATTGCTCCCAAATTTGGTGGCGATATGTTATTTGGGCAGGAGCACGATCTGGTAATTTCTTAGAATTAATGAAGCAATATAAAATTTACTTGCTTCACAACTTGAAAATATTAACACAATCAAATATTTGACCCTGTGCTCACATAGATGATTGGATGGGGCTGAAATTTGGAGGAGTGTGATGATATGATCACATTAAGAAGTGTGCAAAATTTAAACTCATTTGGAAACCCTAGCTAGTACTTCCTTCACAATACCTTCTGTCTGACAGAAAGTTTGAAAAATTGCTGAGGAAGATTGGCTAGGCAAATAAAGTTGAATTTTTGCATGAGGCAATTATGTGGACATAAAAGAATGCCCAAAATGTTTGGGAGCAATCAGGAAAGGATAGGTGGCACTTCCTTCACAGAAAGCCACACTGGGCAGAAATGAAGAATAATTATTGGGGAATTTTTCTTGGGCTAGGGCAGGAAAGTTTGGGCATATTTGAGCAACATATGACCCAAAGAAATTATGAGAATCAATTGAGATTTTTGGGAGTGACAGAAATATGGGTTGCTTCACAACCTAGGGCAGACAAGGTTATTCCTTCATTAGAAAAAGGAATATTCCCCAGAAAAAGATTTTAGGGTTTGGTCAAGGAGTGAAGTGACATGATCTAGGCAAGGTTTTGAGAATTATGAACCACTTGGGAGGGGAAATGAGGATGATTTCCCAGGTGGAAAGGCCATAGAACCACTCCAAAAAGAAAAACAGAGCAAAAATAAATAAATCAAAAGAAAAAGAAAAGGGCCAAAATCTAGGTTGTTACAACTCTTACCCCCTTAAAGAAATCTCGTCCTCAAGATTTGGTTGCTCAAGGAACAAGTATAACTTGAGGACACCGTTTCCAACTCGGGTATCCTTTTTCCTTTAGTTATTGTTCCCCCAAGAATTTCAGATGATCATCTTACCTTGCTTTGGGGTGGCTTGCATCACCTTTCCCCAAATTCTGACGGGTCTTTGCTCATATACCAATTCCTTTTACTGACGTTGATTCTCCATACCTGTGGTTATATCCAATGGATCTGAGCATAAGTTTTCTTTTGGTCATGAAAACCTTTTTCCTTCTGTCATGGGGTTGCTTCAAATAAATGCAGGCCTTCTGGTTTCAATAAATGCTGAGAATCCTGGCCATTTTCTCACGAGATCTGACTACTCATAGGTCATACTGGTTTATCTTGATTTATTCCTTTAACTCGAGCATGAGATATGTACCAAAGATTCGACTGCCTTCTGTCGTGGGCAATATAGCAGTGTATGGAGTTATAGTTGTGTCATACCTCAAATATTTACATCTTGAGACTGGCCTGACAGGGGACTACCGGACAAATGCTTTTTCTGATAGACTGACCGTGTATCCGTCGGTGAGTATACCGGGTCTGAGCTGATTATTCAGCTTTTGATTTTTCCACACTAACCATTCCAAGAGGGTCAGCAGAATATGAAATCCTTGTAAAACAGAGTAGGCTGCTGAGTGTATGCCCTTGTGGATCCATATGGAATTACGGCCCCCAGCTGATTTGGTTATCCGGACCCTGATGGTCGTGCAAAAATCATCATACCTTTGCTGTCAGTCTCACCCTTTAACGGTCATGATTTGCTTTGTTAAGATACCTTACCAAAATAACTTCGCCACACCTGTCCTTGATTCTTTGTATGACCATGGATGTGATTAGTGCATTATTTTTGACATTATTCCTTGTGTCTATTTTCTGACCTGGGTTCGCACACATATGACATATACCCGAGGTTTGTAGATGTATGGAGCTCATGCTGAGGCCAATCATACAAGAAGGTGACAAGGTTTTAGGACATCTCCTTGTCAGTTGCGGGAATAATGACCTTGATGACCATTGTCAAGACTGTTGATTATGTGATGCCATCCCAAGATCTTGTCGATTCTTATAATTCATGAGATGTACTGCCATATACTGTCAACTCACCGCATAATCTCTGAGGACGGTGCAATAGTGTGGTACTGACGCAGACTAAGTGGCTTACGGGAGAAGCCATCCGAGTAGCTTGCCAAGGAAGACTTATTAATTTCTGCTCAAATCTTTTGTCTGGGTATCGTGGCTCTATAGCTTACAAATGAAGCTTGGTCTGATTATTGTGCTGGAGAAGCCTGAGTTCCGTACTTGAGGAGCTTCTCCTCGGGTTTGCTTGTTGAGAAAAATTCATTTCCGTCTGTCAGAAGCTTTTACCGATGTATCTTGATGAGAAAGACTGGGTATCTTGGACTGGAAATAGTTCACATATCATGCTGAGGAAATTTGAGGAGCCTTGCATCATAAATTTCTTTGAATAACGTGTGGAAGAAGACTGAGTTTCTTACATCCAAAGCTTCATACTAATATGCAGACTGAAATCTACACACACGCCCCTAATATTCTGTGGCTGATTATTTGCATGAGACAATTTGTTTGCCTGTCTTCCATGAGCATATAAATTCTGACTTTATTTCGGAGGATAACATATTTCAAGCATCATGCATTGCTGAGCCAAAATTTTGTATATGATCCATACCTAAAAATATACCGTTGAGCTTGTACCTGACTTGTCTTGCTGCTGACTTGATCATTACTGCTGTGAGGATTTTGTACTGATGTAGACTTGAGGCTGATAGTCAAGCCAATACGCCATTGGTATTCTGAGCAAATATTAATGCTATAATGCAGTTGACTGGGCAGACCATACTGTTTAGCTGAGCTTCTTCCAAATATTCCAAACCCTTATTGCTTCTTCAAATCCGGTGTTGGTTGATGAGCAACTCTTTATACGGGAAAAATAATGTAACACCGGGGCCCAAAAAGAAAGAAGCAAAAGAAAACTCAACTAAACAAAAGCACACAACAACAATCACTACACACTCAAACAAAGGCACATAGTACTGCTAGTCACACAATATGCATGCCTACTTAAGCACAAAAATCTCGCGGGATCTCCGGTTCTATGATCTAGCATGCTTTGACGGTGTGCACGAGGACGAAGTATGGTGTGGAAGGATTGGTGCAAACATCACTACACCAAGTGCTAGCTTAGCCAGGTAGCAACCTGGACTAGCTCGGAGGCGAGGACGCACTCGGTAATCATGTAGTGGGACACAAAGGTCGCAATCATCTTATTATCAAGTGGACGGAAAAAGATCCGCACTCGTCCAAGAAATAGGATAGCGGGTAAAACTAAGGCTACTGGCATTGCCCTTTCTTGATAACTAAGATCATTAAGGGTTGCCAACACGACAAAATGAAAGAGCAATTCGGGATAGAAGCATGCCCATCACCGAAACGATAGGCGGGGCTGAAAGGAGGATATCAGCGAGATACCTGAGCACCATTCTTGCAAACAGTGTCGGGATCACTTGGCATCACTCTGCTGGGATAGAAATGACACCAAACACCAAAGAACGAGCAAGAAAAAAAATGGAGAAATACAAAGACTGAGCTGTAGTGGATCCGAACCGATGCCAGCTACACTCACCAAATAAATCGCCAGCAACAAATAATAAGGCTATATGCATGCGATGCAACAAACAAATGCAGCAACCAAATACAATAAACAAGCCACACTATATACTACCGATTTCTACCGGTTTCTACCGCTCGCGCTGACTAGGGCGTCCTACAGCCAGACTTGCTCTGATACCAAGCCTGTGGCACCCTGGCTCAGAGAAACCAGAACGCCCCGTATTCCAGCCCAGATATCAAGGAGAAGTCTCTGGTATACGGCACTTCTTGACACAGAATAAATCAGCTCTTATTACAAGAATAATAATACAAGGGTCTGATGTTACAAAGAAGCACATCAGCATGGCGACACTAAGCCTGCGATACTACACTTAGTCTATGCTAGCAGCGGAACAACTCATAGCAGCGGAATACTTCTAGCAGCGGAACAACGATGAAGGTGGTGAACTCCACTCCGCAGGGACACTGGCTGGAACACGATCTAGCTTGCATGAACGGACACCTCGACAAACAATCAAGCAATCACGGTATCACCTGCAATCTGGCATGACACGCCAGGCCAGTACATTGAATGTACTTGCAAGCTCACAACAACCATAAACATCAAGGCAAGACAATCACATAGCATTTAACAGGTTAATTAAATTAACAACTATTATGATGAAGCAACTACTAAGCATGGTATGAAACAACTGTCATACTGACAAACCAACATCTCAATCCCAATAACCATCTCACTCTTGACTAACCGGCCAATCAATATACCAATTCGATCACCTTGTGATCAAAACCAAACGATGATCATTCACGGAACACAAACGGAACCACACTTGGTTCAACAGGTTATCTCGTAACCAAATGGTGATCATTCACGGATCACAAACGGAACCACACTGGGTTCAACGGGTTACCTCACCAAACGGTGATCATGCACGGACCATGATACGTCTCCAACGTATCTATAATTTTTATTGTTCCATGCTATTATATTATTTGTTTCGGATGTTTAATGGGCTTTATTATGCTCTTTTATATTATTTTTGGGACTAACCTATTAACCGAAGGCCCAGTGCAAATTGCTGTTTTTTTGCCTATTTCAGTGTTTCGCAGAAAAGGATATCAAACGGAATCCAAACGAAATGAAACCTTCGCGAGGATCATTTTTGGAACAAATGCAATCCAGGAGACTTGGAGTGCAAGTCAAGGAAGCAACGAGGAAGCCACGAGGCAGGAGGGCGCGCCCCCCACCCTCGTGGGTCCCTCGCAGCTCCATCGACCTACTTCTTTCACCTATATATACTCTTATACCCTGAAAACATCCAGGGGAGCCACAAAACCACTTTTCCACCGCCGCAAACTTCTGTACCCGTGAGATCCCATCTTGGGGCCTTTTCCGGCGCTCCGTCGGAGGGGGAATCGATCACGGAGGGCTTCTACATCAACACCATAGCCTCTTCGATGATGTGTGAGTAGTTTACCACAGACCTTCGGGTCCATAGTTATTAACTAGATGGCTTCTTCTCTCTCGTTGGATCTCAATACAAAGTTCTCCTCGATCTTCTTGGAGATCTATTTGATGTAATTTTTCTGCGGTTTGTTTGTCGAGATCCGATGAATTGTGGGTTTATGATCAAGATTATCTATGAACAATATTTGATTCTTCTCTGAATTCTTATATGCATGATTTAATATCTTTGCAAGTCTCATCGAATTATCAGTTTGGTTTGGCCTACTAGATTGATCTTTCTTGCAATAGGAGAAGTGCTTAGCTTTCGGTTCAATCTTGCGGTGCTCGATCCCAGTGACAGAAATGGAAGCGACACGTATTGTATTGTTGCCATCGAGGATAAAAAGATGGGGTTTATATCATATTGCTTGAGTTTATCCCTCTACATCATGTCATCTTGCCTAATGCGTTACTCTGTTCTTATGAACTTAATACTCAAGATGCATGCTGGATAGCGATCGATGTGTGGAGTAATAGTAGTAGATGCAGAATCGTTTCGGTCTACTTGTCACGGACGTGATGCCTATGTTCATGATCATGCCTAGATATTCTCATAACTATGCGCTTTTCTATCAATTGCTCGGCAGTAATTTGTTCACCCACCGTAATATATGCTATCTTGAGAGAAGCCAATAGTGAAACCTATGGCCCCCGGGTCTACTTTACATCATATTATTTTTCCGTCAACTAGCTATTTCTGCCGCCGTTTATTTTGCAATATTTATTTTCCAACCTATACAACAAAAATACAAAAAAAAATTTCATATTATCTTTATCAGATCTCACTTCTGCAAGTGGCCGTGAAGGGATTGACAACCCCCTTATCACGTTGGTTGCAAGGTTCTCGATTGTTTGTGCAGGTACTAGGCGATTTGCGTGTAGTCTCCTACTGGATTGATACCTTGGTTCTCAAAAACTGAGGGAAATACTTACGCTATATTGCTGCATCACCCTGTCCTCTTCAAGGGAAAACCAACGCATGCTCAAGAGGTAGCAAGAAGGATTTGTCGCGTCGTTGCCGGGGAGGTTTACGCCAAGTCAAGTCAAGATTTGAGCTCCCGCCAACTTGCGGATTTCTGGCGCCGTTGCCTGGGAGATCTACGCACAAGTCAAGACATACCAAGTACCCATCACAAACTCTTCTCCCTCGCATTACATTATTTGCCATTTGCCTCCCGTTTTCCTCTCCCCTACTTCACCCTTGCCGTTTTATTCGCCCTCTTATTCCGTTCGTCTCTTTTCGCTTCCTTCTCCTGTGCATGTGTGTTGGATTGATTGTTTGTCGCGATGGCTCAAGATAATACTAAATTGTGTGACTTTTCCAATACCAACAACAATGATTTTTTAGCACTCCAATTGCTCCTATTACCGATGCTGAATCTTGTGAAATCAATGCTGCTTTGTTGAATCTTGTCATGAAAGATCAATTTTCCGGCCTTCCTAGTGAAGATACCGCTACCCATCTAAACAACTTTGTTGATTTGTGCGATATGCAAAAGAAGAAAGATGTGGATAATGATATTGTTAAATTGAAGCTATTTCTGTTTTCGCTTAGAGATCGTGCTAAAACTTGGTTCTCTTCTTTGCCTAAAAATAGTATTGATTCGTGGAATAAGTGCAAAGATGCTTTTATCTCTAAGTATTTTCCTCCCGCTAAGATCATCTCTCTTAAAAACAATATTATGAATTTTAAGCAACTTGATCATGAGCATGTTGCACAATCTTGGGAGAGGATTAAATTAATGATAGGTAATTGCCCTACACATGGTTTGAATTTATAGATGATTATACAATTTTTTTATGCTGGATTGAATTTTGCTTCTAGAAATCTTTTAGATTCGGTCGCGGGAGGCACTTTCATGGAAATCACTTTAGGAGAAGCTACTAAACTCCTACATAATATTATGGTTAATTATTCTCAATGGCACACCGAAAGATCTACTAGTAAAAAGGTTCATGCGATGGAAGAGATTAATGTTTTGAGTGGAAAGATGGATGAACTTATGAAGTTGTTTGCTAATAAGAGTGTTTCTTCCGATCCTAATGATATGCCTTTGTCCACTTTGATTGAGAATAATAATGAATCTATGGATGTGAATTTTGTTGGTAGGAACAATTTTGGTAACAACGCGTATAGAGGAAATTTTAATTCTAGGCCATTCCCTAGTAATTCCTCTAATAATTATGGTAATTCCTACAACAACTCTTATGGAAATTCTAATAAGATGCCCTCTGATTTTGAGACTCGTGTTAAGGAATTTATGATTTCGCAAAAGAATTTCAATGCTTTGCTTGAATAAAAATTGCCTAAGATTGATGAGTTGGCTAGGAACGTGGATAGAATTTCTCTTGATGTCGGTTCTTTGAAACTTAGATATATTCCTCCTAAGCATGATATCAATGAGTCTCTCAAAGCCATGATAATTCCATTGATGAGTGCAAAGAAAAAACCGCTAGGATGCGTGCTAAAAAGATTGATTTGTGAAAGCGTGTTCTTCTAGTTTCCATGATAATAATGATGAAGATCTAAAAGTGATTGATGTGTCCCCTATTAAATCTTTGTTTTCCAATCTGAATCTTGATAAAGATGGGACTGGAGATGAGTCAACTTTAGTTAAAAGGCGTCCCAATGGTTCGGAGTTTTTAGATCTTGATGCAAAAATTGGTAAAAGTGGGATTGAAGAGGTCAAAACTTTACATAGCAATGAACCCACTATTTTGGATTTCAAGGAATTTAATTATGATAATTGCTCTTTGATAGATTGTATTTCCTTGTTGCAATCCGTGTTAAATTCTCCTCATGCTTATGATCAAAATAAAGCTTTTACTAAACATATCGTTGATGCTTTAATGCAATCTTATGAAGAAAAGCTTGAATTAGAAGTTTCTATGCCAAGAAAACTCTATGATCAGTGGTAACCTACTACTAAAATTAAGATTAAAGATCATGAATGCTATGCTTTATGTGATTTGGGTGCTAGTGTTTCCATGATTCCAAAAACTTTGTGTGATGTGCTAGGTTTTCGTGAATTTGATGATTGTTCTTGAAATTTGCATCTTGTGGATTCCACCATTAAGAAACCTATGGGAAGGATTAATGATATTCTTATTGTTTCAAATAGGAATTATGTACCCGTAGATTTCATTGTTCTTTATAAAGATTGCAATCCTACATGTCCTATTATTCGTGGTAGACCTTTCCTTAGAACGATCGGTGCAATTATTGATATGAAAGAAGGAAATATTAGATTCCAATTTCCATTAAGGGAAGGCATGGAACACTTTCCTAGGAAGAAAATTAAATTACCTTATGAATCTATTATGAGAGCCACTTATGGATTGCATACCAAAGATGACATTACCTAGATCTATTCTTGCTTTTATGCCTAGCTAGGGGCGTTAAACGATAGCGTTTGTTGGGAGGCAGCCCAATTTTATTTTTGTTTCTTGCTTTCTGTTCCTGTTTAGTAATAAATAATTCATCTAGCTAGCCTTTGTTTAGATGTGTTTTTATGTTTTAATTAGTGTTTGTGCCAAGTAGAACCAATAGAATCTTCTTGGGTGATAGTTGTTTGATCTTGCTGAAAAAGACAGAAACTTCATGCTCAGAAAAATTATTGTTAAAATTCACCAGAACGTGCTAAAATACCAATTCTTTTTGCATTGGATCAATATACAAATTATCCAGGTTGTCCTAGTTTTTCAGAAGTTTTGGAGTTCCAGAAGTGTTCGAACAAATCAGATTTCTACAAACTGTTCTGTTTTTGACAGATTCTGTTTTTCGTGTGTTGTTTGCTTATTTTAATTAATCTATGACTACTATCGGGGGGTATGAACCATAGAGAATTTGGAATACAGTAGGTTTAACACCAATATAAATATAGAATGAGTTCATTACAGTACCTTAAAGTTGTGGTTTTTTTCTTATACTAACGGAGCTCATGAGATTTTCCGTTGAGTTTTGTGTTGTGAAGTTTTCATGTTTTTGGGTAACGATTTGATGGATTTTGGAATAAGGAGTGACAAAAGCCTAAGCTTGGGAATGCCCAAGGCACCCTAAGGTAAAATTCAAGGACAACCAAAAGCCTAAGCTTCGATGCCCCGGAAGGCATCCCCTCTTTCGTCTTCGTCTATCGGTAACTTTACTTGAGGCTATATTTTTATTCACCACATGATATGTGTTTTGCTTGGAGCATCTTGTATGATTTGAGTCTTTGATTTTTACTTACGACAATCATACTTGATGTACACACCTTTTGGAGAGACACACATAAATCGGAATTTATTAGAATACTCTATCTGCTTCAGTTATATCTTTTGAGCTAGATAATTTTGCTCTAGTACTTCACTTATATCTTTTTAGAGCACGGTGGTGGTTTTATTTTATAAAAATTATTGATCTCTCATGCTTCACTTATATTATTTTGGGAGTCTTTTAGAACAGCATGGTAATTTGCTTTGGCTATAAAATTTGTCCTAATGTGATAGGCATGCAAGATGGGTACAATAAAAACTTCCATATAGAGTGCATTGAATACTATGAGAAGTTTGATACTTGATGATTGTTTTCAGATATGAAGATGTTAATATTAGAGTCATGCTAGTTGAGTAATTGTGAATTTCAGAAATACTTGTGTTGGAGTTTGCAAGTCCCGTAGCATGCACATATGGTAAAGGTTGTGTGACAAATTTGAAGCATGAGGTGTTTCTTTGATTGTCCTCCTTATGAATGGCGGTCGGGGACGAGCGATGGTCTTTTCCTACCAATCTATCCCCCTAGGAGCATGCGCGTAGTGCTTGGTTTTTGATGACTTGTAGATTTTTGCAATAAGTATGTGAGTTCTTTATGACTAATGTTGAGTCCATGGATTATACGCACTCTCACCCTTCCATCATTGCTAGCCTCTTAGGTACCGTGCATTGCCCTTTCTCACCTTGAGAGTTGGTGCAAACTTCGTCGGTGCATCCTACCCCCGTGATATGATACGCTCTATCACACATAAACCTCCTAATATCTTCCTCAAAACAGCCACCATATCTACCTATTATGGGATTTCCGTAGCCATTCCGAGATATATTGCCATGCAACTTTCCACCGTTCCGTTTATCATGACACGCTTCATCATTGGCATATTGCCTTGCATGATCATGTTGCTGACATCGTATTTGTGGCAAGGCCACCATGCATATTTTCATACATGTCACTCTTGTTTCAATGCCCATCCCGGTACACCGCTGGAGGCATTCATATAGA
Source organism: Triticum aestivum (assembly GCF_018294505.1). Taxonomy (NCBI): domain Eukaryota; kingdom Viridiplantae; phylum Streptophyta; class Magnoliopsida; order Poales; family Poaceae; genus Triticum; species Triticum aestivum. The sequence goes on from NC_057796.1 coordinate 189,579,120, forward strand.
GCCATACTTTGTTCTAGTATCGAGTTGTAATCTTTGAGTTGTAAATAAATAGAAGCGTGATGATCAACATTAATAGAGCATTGTCCCAAAAAAGAAAAAAAAGAAAGGCCAAATAAAAAAAGAAAGGCCAAATAAAAAAAAACAAAGGGGACAATGCTACTATCCTTTTTCCACACTTGTGTTTCAAAGTAGCACCATGATCTTCATGATAGAGAGTCTCTTATATTGTCACTTTCATATACAAAGTGAGAATTTTTCATTATAGAACTTGGCTTGTATATTTCAACAATGGGCTTCCTCAAATGCCCTAGGTCTTCGTGAGCAAGCAAGTTGGATGCACACCCACTTAGTTTCTTTTGTTGAGCTTTCATACATTTATAGCTCTAGTGCATCCGTTGCATGGCAATCCCTACTCCTCGCAGACATCAATTGATGGGCATCTCCATAGCCCGTTGATTAGCCACGTCAATGTGAGTCTTTCTCCTTTTTTGTCTTCTCCACACAACCCCCATCATTATATTCTATTCCACCCATAGTGCTATGTCCATGGCTCACGCTCAGGGGTTGTCATCGGGGTTGAAAAAAGTTTGAGAATACTAAAGTATGAAACAATTGCTTGGCTTGTCATCGGGGTTGTGCAAGATGATAGCATTTTTGTGTGACGAAAATGAAGTATAGCCAAACTATATGATTTTGTAGGGATAAGCTTTCTTTGGCCATGTTATTTTGAGAAGACATAATTGTTTAGTTAGTATACTTGAAGTGTTATTATTTTTTATGTCAATATTAAACTTTTATCTTGAATCTTTCGGATCTGAACATTCATGCCACAATAAATAAATTACATTGAAATTATGTTAGGTAGCATTCCACATCAAAAATTGTGTTTTTATCATTTACCTACTCGAGGGCGAGCAGGAATTAAGCTTGGGGATGCTTGATACGTCTCCAACGTATCTATAATTTTTGATTGTTCCATGCTATTATATTATCTATTTTGGATGTTTAATGGGCTTTATTATGCTCTTTTATATTATTTTTGGGACTAACCTATTAACCGAAGGCCCAGTGCAAATTGCTGTTTTTTTTGCCTATTTCAGTGTTTCGCAGAAAAGGAATATCAAACGGAATGAAACCTTCGCGAGGATCGTTTTCGGAACAAACACAATCCAGGAAACTTGGAGTGGAAGTCGAGGAAGCAGCAAGGAAGCCAAGAGGCAGGAGGGCGCGCACCCCACCCTCGTGGGCCCCTCGCAGCTCCACCGACCTACTTCTTTTGCCTATATATACTCTTATACCCTGAAAACATCCAAGAGAGCCACAAAACCACTTTTCAACTGCCGCAACCTTCTGTACCTGTGAGATCCCATCTTGGGGCCTTTTCCGGCGCTCCGCCGCAGGGGGAATCGATCACGGAGGGCTTCTACATCAACACCATAGCCTCCTCGATGATGTGTGAGTAGTTTACCACAAACCTTCGGGTCCATAGTTATTAACTAGATGGCTTCTTCTCTCTCTTTGGATCTCCATACAAAGTTCTCCTCGATCTTCTTGGAGGTCTATTCGATGTAATTCTTTTTACGGTGTGTTTGTCGACATCCAATGAATTGTGGGTTTCTGATCAAGATTATCTATGAACAATATTTGATTTTTCTCTGAATTCTTATATGCATGATTTAATATCTTTGCAAGTCTAATCGAATTATCACCTTGGTTTGGCCTACTAGATTGATCTTTCTTGCAATAGGAGAAGTGCTTAGCTTTGGGTTCAATCTTGCGGTGCTCGATCCCAGTGACAGAAAGGGAAACGACACGTATTGTATTGTTGCCATCGAGGATAAAAAGATGGGGTTTATATCATATTGCTTGAGTTTATCCCTCTACATCATGTCATCTTGCCTAATGCGTTACTCTGTTCTTATGAACTTAATACTCTAGATGCATGCTGGATAGTGGTCGATGTGTGGAGTAATAGTAGTAGATGCAGAATCGTTTTCGTCTACTTGTCACGGACGTGATGCCTATGTTCATGACCATGCCTAGATATTCTCATAACTATGTGCTTTTCTATCAATTGCTCGGCAGTAATTTGTTCACCCACCGTAATATATGCTATCTTGACAGAAGCCACTAGTGAAACCTATGGCCCCCGGGTCTACTTTACATCATATTGTTTTCCCGTCAACTAGCTATTTCTGTCGCCGTTTATTTTGCAATCTTTATTTTCCAATCTACACAACAAAAATACCTAAAATATTTATCTTATTATCTTTATCAGATCTCACTTTTACAAATACCCTTTATCGCGTTGGTTGCATGGTGATTGATTTTTTGTGCAGGTACTAGGCGATTTGCCTATAGTCTCCTACTAGTTTGATACCTTGGTTCTCAAAAACTGAGGGAAATACTTACGATACTTTGCTACATCACCCTTTCCTTTTCAAGGGAAAACCAACGCATGCTCAAGAGGTAGCAGATCACAAACGGAACATCCACATGATCACCTCGTGACCACATCACAAACAGGATAATCATCCTCGAGATCATACCAACATCATCATCAACATCCTACCAAACTATACTGCTCAATATATATCAACATATAAATGACCTATAAGTCATTCCGTCATATGAGTGTTGATCAAACGGTGTGACCTAGTACGAACTTGTGCCCATGACCGAGGACGCGGCTATCGATAGATTGAACAAACACACTCTGGAGAGGTAGTGCACTTACCCACACCACGGAATCCATGGCCTCGCACTCCCATTCTTGTGGACCAACGGCATTCCGACAAAACTGATCTACTGCCATGACACTCTCCCGGCCACTCCGACCAACATCCCTTTTGGGTTCATTCTTGGGTGACCCCGTGCCTACCAAAGGCACCAACGGCCACCTTCGTGGCAAAACAAAAACGGTCCCAAACAGGGACAAAAAGGCGCCTAACAACAACTACGGGTACACAAGGTTATGTCTGCTTACCGGGCCATGGTACCGCACCCCATAACCTTCCCTCGTTGGAGGCACCGGCGAGAGGCTCGAAAATAGACCGCATTAGGGCCTTCCCATAAAAGGCAAATGTGGTTGCACTAGAAAAAGGCCGGTTCGGTGGCATCTGACCAACTTAATGACATAATTTATCACCAAAATATAACAGTATTGACTGATACTCCGATATCATCTATCAACCTATAATCCAAGTCATAGCAATATCCAACAAATAATCCAAAGCTTAATATCGTCTTGCCAAAATACTCCGAGGATAGTATAACACTACGATCATACTACTACTCAAATATCAAGAACTAACTATCCTGCTATGATCCACATGAAAGCATCATCTGCAACATCATACTCCAAAACATAATATCATCTAGCATCATGATGAAAATAACACTAGCCACTAATAATCCAAAGGCAACATGATATCCAAAGTAATACTCCCAAAATAATACCAGATACCAACATGAAAATAAACATAACATGGGCCACTAATAATCCAATGGCAACACGTCATCCCCATAAGCTGCAAAATATTAGTCCTAGAACTCCAAGCAATATCATGGCAATAACAAGATCAAAATAATACTTCGAGAAATGCTATGAACAAGTCACAAGTAGCTAAATCAATATTTTAAACAAGTTCAAATAATTTAAACCATGTCACTGCATTGCAATCATGCAAATGGAGGGTGTGGCTTGCCTGGGGTGGAAGAAAGCACCGGGAGAAAGTGCGAGAAGCTCACGAAACAAATTGCCGGAAATCTTTCTCTCTCGGAGGGGGCTTAATAAGGGCAAGGGCATAATGGTGATTTTCAGAATGTCAAAACATGTTGAAAATGATTCCATCGGAACGGGCTCGACGAAACAAAGAAGTGCTTTGGATTCACCTGATTTGGAGCTTCGGGCAAACTGATACAATTGTTTTTCTGCCAGGGACTTATTTGTAAGAAAATCCTCACAAACAGGCCCCTGAGTGGAAAAACAGAAAACGTATTTGGCCGAATAGGCTTTCCAGAAAGGAAACCGCATTCCTGGCTTAAGCCGCACCGAAATACGCCTTCCGAACGGGAAAACGACTCCTCGTGGATGTGCTTCCACTTATCCACCGTGGCAGTGGCGGGGCCGGGCGCTGGGTCGATGACGCGTGGGGCCCGCCACATCTTCTTTCTCCTCCCACACCTCCTTCTTCTTCCCCTGCGTCTGCTCCCCCTCTCCTCGACAGAACGCAGGGCAGGGGCGCTGCTGTCGGCACGGCGGCTCCGGCCATCTCTAGCCAGGGAGAGGACACCGGTGGCCTCGGGACAGAGGCCCGCACCCATCGAGGGGTTGCACGCACGCTGGGGAGCGCTGTAGCGGCGACAACAGGGAGCACCCGCGGGCGTTGTCTTCGGCGAAGATGGGGCACGCGGCGATGTGGGCTCCTGTGACGAACATAGTAGATGGGGAGGACCACCGGGGACTAGGTGGTGCTCTGGTAGTGGCTATGAGGAGAGGGAGGGCTCGGCTGGTGCAAATTTAGGTGAAGAAGGCCGGCGGCCATGGCGGCAATGGTCGTCATGGAGGGTGGCTCGAGCTCAGGGAAGTGGTCAGGGGAGGCTAGAGGAGGTGCAGGAGGCCAGTGGTGAAGCAAGACGGCGGGGTGGCCTTATATAGGCGGGGGAGGGGTGTGTCGCGCTGCCGTCGCCGCGGACCCATGGCCGGCGCCGTGGACGCGTGCGCACGCGCATGAGCTCGAAGTTAGGCGACGAGACGGAACAGGAGGGAGAGCTCACGAGGAAGAGGCGGCCAAGGGAGCGTAGGGAGGAAGAAGATGGCAAGCTCTGAGCCAAACCGCCACTGTTCGCCCATGGGCGCGCGGTGGCTTGCGCCGGTGAGGAAGCGGACGGAGGGGGAGAGGGGTCCAGGGGAACGGCGACGATGACGAGAAGCCAAGGGACATGCTCACGCGCGCGAAGACGACGTGTGGGGAGCGGACGAAGCAGAAATGATGCCCTGGACATGGCCACTGCGCACGGAGCGCGTGCACAGGCACGCCATCATCGTAGTCACCACGTGAACCGGGGCATTCAATGGTCTACAACACCCAAAATGTTGTCTAGCTGATAGTCCTTCCAAGATAGAGCATTGATGAGGCCATGGCTGGATCTGGGGTGCTATGGTTAAATGGTAATCATCGTCTGAAGTTTACTGCAGTAAACTTGGCCGTGCACTGGTGATCAACAGGAACTTTATTGGAGCCAAAGAGTTTGTCTGGGGTGATCAGCTTAGGAAGGACTATAATCCTGTTAACTTTGAGAAGATTTGGATCAAGGTTTAACATAGTTGCTTTGCAACTGACCCAGATTGTCTAGAAAATAGATCAAGATGATGCACTCCAATTTTGTGGCCACTTGAGCTGAAATTTAGCAAGGCTTAGTGATTTGCACAGATAAAGGTGCTGTAAAAATTTCATACCAATTGGATTCACCAAAATGGTACTTCCTTCACAGCTATTCTCTCTATCCAGAAACTTGCAAAAATTCGAGAAATGTTGGCTTGATGAATTGGTCCCAAATTTGGTGGAGAGATGTTATTTGGGCAGGAGCACAATCTGGTAATTTCTCAGAACTAATGAAGAAATATAAAATATACTTGTTTCACAACCTGAAAGTATTAACAGAATCAAATATTTGACCCTGTGCTCACATAGATGATTGGATGGGGCTGACATTTCGAGGAGTGTGATGATATGAGCACATTAAGGAGTGTGCAAAATTTAAACTCATTTGGATCTCCTAGCTAGTACTTCCTTCACAATGCCTTGTGTCTGACAGAAAGTTTGAAAAATTGCTGAGGAAGATTGGCTAGGCAAATAAAGTTGAATTTTTGCATGAGGCAATTATGTGGACATCAAAGAGTTCCCAAAATTTTTGGGAGCAATCAGGAAAGGATAGGTGGCAGTTCCTTCACAGAAAGCCACACCGGAAAGAAATGAAGAATAATTATTGGGGAATTATTCTTGGGCTAGGGCAGGAAAGTTTGGGCATATTTGAGCAACATATGACCCAAAGAAATTATGAGAATTAATTGAGATTTTTGGGAGTGACAGAAATATGGGTTGCGTCACAACCTAGGGCACACAGGGTTATTCCTTCATTAGAAAAAGGAATATTCCCCAGAAAAAGATTTTACAGTTTGATCAAGGAGTAAAGTGACATGATCTTGGCAAGGTTTTGAGAATTATGAACCACTTGGGAGGGGAATGAGGATGATTTCCCGGTGGCAAGGCCACAGAACCACTCCAAAAAAGAAAGATAGAGGAAAAATAAATAAATAAAAAAAAGGAAAGGGCCAAAAGCCAGGATGTTACAACTTGTAACATCCTCGCTTTTGGCCCTTTTCTTTTTCTTTTGATTTATTTATTTTTACTCTATTTTTCTATTTTGGAGTAGTTCTGTGGCCTTGCCACCTAGGAAATGATTCTCATTTCCCCTCCCATGTGGCTCATCATTCTCAAAACTTTCCCAAGATCATTCCATTTCCATTCTAGCCCAGACCCTAAAATTCTTTTCTCAGGAATATTCATTTTTCTATTAAAGGAATAATCCTGTGTGCCCTAGGTTGTGAAGCAACCTATATTTCTGTCACTCCCAAAAATCCCAATTAATTCTCATAATTTCTTTGGGTCATATGTTGCTCAAATCTGCCCAAACTACCTGTCCTAGCCCAAGAATAATTCCCCAATAATTATTCTTCATTTATGTCTAATGTGGCTTTCTGAAAAGGAAGTGCCACCTATACCTTCCTGATTGCTCCCAAACCTTTTGGGCATTCTCTTATGACCAAATCATTGCCTCATGCCAAAATTCAACTTTATTTGCCTAGCCAATCTTCCTCAGCAATTTATCAAACTTTCTGTCAGACAGAAGGCATTGTGAAGGAAGTACTAGCTAGTAGTATCCAAATGAGTTGAAAGTTTGCACACTCCTTCATGTGCTCATATTAGCACACCCCTCCAAGTTTCAGCTCCATCCCTTGATCTATGTGAGCACATGATCAACGATTTGATTCTATTAATATTTTCAGGTTGTGAACCAAATATATTTTATATTGCTTCATTTTGGCTTCACATTTACCAGAGCATTCTCTTGACCATAAAACTTCTCTCCACCAAATTTCAGACCAATTCATCAAGCCAATATCTCTTTAGGATTTTCGCAAGTTTCTGGACACAGAGAATAGCTGTGAAAGAAGTACCATTTTGGTGAATCCAATTGGTATGAAATTTTTATAGCGCCTTTACCTGTTCAAATCACTAAGCCTTGCCAAATTTGAGCTCAAGTGGCCACACCATTTGAGTGCATCATCTTGATCCATTTTATGGACCATTTGGCTCAGTTGCAAAGCAACTATGTTAAACCTTGATCCAAATCTTCTCAAAGTTAACAGGATTATAGTCCTTCCTAAGCTGATCACCCCAAACAATTTCTTTGGCTCCAATAAAGTTCCTGTTGATCACCAGTGCACGGCCCACTGCAGTAAACTTCAGACAATGATTACCATTTAACCATAGCACCCCAGATCAAGCCAGGGCATCATAAATGCTCCATCTTGGAAGGACATAACACTAGACACAATTTTCTTGCCTCTCGTGAGCTCCATGTGCATTGTCCCGTGGTGACCGCGCAGCTGGCAAGCCTGTGCGCGTGCTCTGTGTGCAGTGGCCTCGTCTAGGGCACCGTTCCTGCTTCGTCCACTCCCCACTCGTCTTCTTCGCGCGTGTGAGCATGTCCCTTGGCTTCACCTCGTCGTCGCTGTTCCCCGGGACCCCTCTCCCCCTCCGGCAGCTTCCTCACTGAAGCAAGCCGCCGCGCGCCCACGGGCGAACGATGGCGGTTTGGCTCGGAGCTCGCCGACTTCTTCCTCACTACGCTCCCTTGGCCGCCTCTTCTCCGTGAGCTCTCCCTCCTGTTCCCTCTCGTCGCCTAACTCCGACCTCATGCGCGTGCACACGCGTCAACGGCGCCGGCCACACATCCGCAGCGACGCCAGCGCGGCACCTCCCGCTCCTGCCTATTTAAGGCAGCCCCAAGCCCTCTCGAGAACTTGATCAGCTCCAGGCAACTCCCAGCACCCTCCCCGGCCACTCCATCCAACCGGAGCGGCCCTCCTTCATGTGCTCATATTAGCACACACCTCCAAGTTTTAGCTCCATCCCTTGATCTATGTGAGCACAGGATCAACTCTTTGATTCTATTAATATTTTTCAGGTTGTGAATCAAATATATTTTTTCTTGCTTCATTTTGGCTTCACATTTACCAGAGCATTCTCTTGACCATAAAACTTCTCTCAACCAAATTTGGGACCAATTCATCAAGCCAATATTTCTCTAGGATTTTTTCTAGTTTTTGGAAAAAGAGAATAGCTGTGAAGGAAGTACCATTTTGGTGAATCCAATTGGTATGAAATGTTTATAGCACCTTTATCGGTCCAAATCACTAAGCCTTGCCAAATTGGAGCTCAAGTGGCCACACCATTTTGTGTGCATCATCTTGATCCATTTTCTAAACCATCCGGGTCAGTTGCAATGCAACTATGTTAAACCTTGATCCAAATCTTCTCAAAGTTAATAGGATTATAGTCCTTCCTAAGATGATCACCCCAGACAAACTCTTTGGCTCCAATAAAGTTCCTGTTGATCACCAGTGCGCGGCCATGTTTACTGCAGTAAACTTCAGACGATGATTACCATTTAACCATAGCACCCCAGATCAAGCCAGGGCATCATAAATGCTCCATCTTGGAAGGACATAACGCTAGACACCATTTTCTTGCCTCTCGTGAGCTCCCTGTGCATTGTCCCGTGGTGACCGCGCAGCTGGCAAGCCGGTGCACGCGCTCTGTGCGCAGTGGCCGCGTCCAGGGCGTTGTTTCTGCTTCGTCCACTCCCCACTCGTCATCTTCGCGCGCATGAGCCTGTCCCTTGGCTTCACCTCGTCGTTGTAGTTCCCCTGGACCCCTCTCCCCCTCCGGCAGCTTCGTCACCGACGCAAGCCGTCGCGCGCCCACGGGCGAACAATGGTGGTTTGGCTCTGAGCTCGCCGTCTTCTTCCTCACTGCGCTCCCTTGGCCGCCTCTTCCCTATGAGCTCTCCCTCTTGTTCCCTCTTGTCGCCTAACTCCGAGCTCATGCGCGTGCACACACGTCCGCGGCAACGGCAGCGCGGCACCTCCCGCTCCTGCCTATTTAAGGCAGCCCCAAGCCCTCCCGAGCGCTTGACCAGCTCCACGCAACTCCCAGCACCCTCCCCGTCCACTCCATCCAGCCGAAGCGGCCCTCCTCGCTGCCCTTTGCCGCCATGGCCGCCGCCCCTGTCTCTTTCGATTCCGGCGGGTTAGACCTCCCCTCCCCACTCTAGCAGCTCCACACGCCTCCTACTCCACATAGAAGCCGCCCCGATACCCCTCCTCCTTCCCCGGTGGTTCTGTTCCTCGAGTTCACCGGAGCCCGAAGACTCTGTCTGCCGGCGCCCGTGTTGCCATCACCCTGGTCCACCCCGCCGTCCGTGGATGGGCCCTGGAGGTGCACCGGAGCCCGCTGAGCTCGTCCATGTGCGGAGCCTCGCCGGAGATGCCTTGTTGCTCCGGCAGGCCTCGTCGGGGCTCGCTCTGCCGTGGCCAGGCGCGGGGGGGGGGGGAGGAAGGAGATGAGGCCGCCCCTTCCAGCTGGCAGGTTAGCCCCGTGGCCCCCACCTGTCGGCGTCCAAGCCCGTTCACCCGGCGAAGCTGACGTGGATAAGTGGAGGTGTATTCCCGCGAATACGTCTCCCGCACACGAAACCACATTTCTCCTCTACGTTGGGCTAAAATGCGTTTTCCTTTCTGGAAAACGTATTTTCAGAAAGGCGCGTTCTGTTTTTCCAGCCAAGGGCCAGTTTGTGATTATTTTATTAGAGATAGGTCCCTGGCAGAAAAACCCTCATAACTTTTTGCCCACAACTCCAAATGAGGTGATTCCAAAGCCCACTTCTTAGTCTCGTCGAGCCTGTTCTGCTGGTATCATTTTCACCATGTTTTAACATTCTGAAAATGACCATTTCACCCTTGCGCTTAATCAGCCCCCTCCAAGAGAGAACGTTTTCCGGCGATTCGTTCCGTGAGTTTCTCGCACTTCTTCCCGATGAATCCCTTCATCCCAGGCAAGCCACACCCTCCATTTGCATGATTGCAATGCAGTGACATGGTTTAAATTATTTGAACTTGTTTAAAATATTGTTTTAGTTACATGTGAGCTTGTTCATGGCATTTTCTCGGAGTATTATTTTGATCTTGCTATTGCCATGATATTTGCTTGGAGTTCTAGGACTTATATTTTGATGTTATTAAGGATGTCATGTTGCCTTTGCATTATTAGTGGCTTTTACGATTATTTTAATGGTGTTGTTGGATATCATATTTTGGAGTATTACTTTGGATGTCATGTTGCCTTTGGATTATTAGTGACTTTTATGATTATTTTCATGGTGCTGTTGGATATGATATTTTGGAGTATTACTTTAGATGTCATGTTGCCTTTGGATTATTAATGGCTTTTATGATTATTTTCATGGTGCTGTTGGATATGATATTTTGGCGTATTACTTTGGATGTCATGTTGCCTTTGGATTATTAGTGGCTTTTATGATTATTTTCATGGTGCTGTTGGATATGATATTTTGGAGTATTACTTTGGATGTCATGCTGCCTTCGGATTATTAGTGGCTAGAATTGTTTTCATCACGATGCTAGTTGATATTATGTTTCGGAGTATGATTTCGGAGATGATGTTTACATGTGGATCTTAGCTGGATAGTTTCTTCTTGATATTTGAGAAGTAGTAGTATCTTTATTGGATTCATCATGATAGTAGTGTTATAATATCCTCGGAGTATCTTGGTATGATGTTATGATGCTTCGATTATTTGTTGGATATGCTATGACTTGGATTATAGGTTGATAGATAGTATCGGAGTATCAGTTAGCAGAGTTATATTTTTGGGGTTAAATTCCGTCATTAAGTTGGTCAGGTGCCACCGAACCGGGCTTTTCCAGTGCAACCACATTTGCCTTTATGGGAAGGACCTAATGCGATGCTATTGTCACGCCTCTCGCCGGTACCTCCAATGAGGGAAGGTTATGCGCGGGTGCTACCTTGATCAGGTAGGACGGCATAAGCCTTGTGTGCCCGTTGCTGTGATTGGTATACCTTTGTCCCCGTTTGGGACCGTTTTTGTTTTCCACGATGGTGGCCGTTGGTGCCTTTGGTAGGCACGGGGCCACCCAGGACTGAAGCCAAAGGGGGTGTTGGTCGGAGTGGCTGGGAGAGTGTCATGGATGTAGATCGGTTTTGTCGGAATTGCATTGGCCACCCGAATCGGAGTGCAAGGCCATGGAATGCGTGGTGTGGGTATAGTGCGCTACCTTTGTAGAGTGTGTGTGTTGAATCTATCGATAGCCGCTTCCTCATTCATGGGCATGGGTTCGTACTAGGTCACACCGTTCGCTCAACACTCACATGACGGAATGACTTATAGGTGATATATATGTTGATATATTGAGCAGGACAGATTAGCAGGATGTTTATGATGATGTTGGGATGATCTTGCGGATGATCATTCAGTTTGTGATGTGGTGACAAGGTGATCATGTGGACGTTCCATTTGTGATCCGTAAATGGTCACCGTTTGGTTACGAGGTAACCCGTTGAACCAAGTGTGGTTCCGTTTGTGATCCGTGCGTGATCACCGTTTGGTTTTGATCATGAGGTGATCGAGATGGTATAGTACTTGGCCGGTTAGCCAAGAGTGATATGGTTATGGAGATCTGAGATGTTGGTTTATCAGTATGATAGTAGTTTCATACCATGCTTAGTAGTTGCTTCATCATAGTAGTTTTTAATTTAGTTAACCTGTTTAATGCTATTTGATTGTCTTGCCTTGATGTTTATGGTTGTTGTGAGCTTGCAAGTACATTCAATGTACTGACCTGGCATGTCATGCCGTATTGCAGGTGATGTCATGATTGCTTGATTGCTTGTCGAGGTTGCCGTGCGTGCGAGCTAGATCGTGTCCCAGCTAGAGTCCCCGCGGAGTGAAGTTCACCACCTTCATCGTTGTTCCACTGCTTCGAGTTGTTCCGCTGCTAGCATAGAGCAAGTGTAGTATCGCAGGCATAGTGTCGCCGTGCTGATCTGCATCTTTGTAATCTCAGACCCTTGTAATTTTATTCTTATAATAAGAGCTGATTTGTTCTACGTCAAGCAGTGCCATATTCCAGAGACTTCTCCTTGATCTCTGGGCTGGAATACGGGGCGTTTTGGTTCCTCTGAGCCAGGGTGCCATAACGCTTGGTATCATAGCAGGTCTAATCGTAGGACGTCCTAGTCAGCGTGAGCGGTAGAAACCGGTAGTATAGAGTCTGCCTTGTTTGTTGCATTTGGTTGCTGCATTTTTTGTTACATAGCATGAATATAGCCTTATTATTTGTTGCTCACGGTTTATCTGGTGTGTGTAGCTGGCATCGGTTCGGATCCACTATAGCGCAGCCCCTGCATTTCTTCCAATTTCTTTTCTTGCTCATTCTTTGGTGTTTGGCATCATTTCTATCCAGCAGACTGATGCCAAGTTATCTCGACACTGTTTGCAGAAATGGTGCTCAGGTATCGCGCCGATTTCTTTCTTTCAGCCCTGCCTTTCATTTCAGTGGTAGACATGTTGCTACCCCGGATCGTTCTTTTTATCTTGTCGTGTTGGCAACCCTTAATGGTCTCAGTCATCAAGAAAGGGCAATGCCAGCAGACTCAGTTTCCCCGCTATCCTTATTTCTTGGACGAGTACGGATATTTTCCGTCCGCTTGATAATGATGTGGTAGTGACATTCGTGTCCTGCTACATGGTTACCAAGTACGTCCTCGTCTCCGAGCTAGTCCAGGATTGCTTCCTGGCTAAGCCAGCACTTGGTGTATCAATGTTTACACCAGTTCTTCCACACCCTGATTCGTCCTCGTGCACACCGTCACTACATGCTAGATCGTAGTACCGGAGTTCCCGCGAGATTTGTGTGCTTAGGTAGGCATGAATATTGTGTGACTAGCAGTACTATGTGACTTTTTTGAGTGTGTAGTGATTGTTATTGTGTGCTTTTGTTTAGTTTAGTTTTCTTTTGCTTCTTTATTTTTGGTCCCCAGTGTTACATTATTTTTCCCCTATAAAGAGTTGCTCATCACGGAACACCGGACTCGAAGAAGTAATAAGGATTTCAAATATTTGGTAGAAGCTCAGCTAAACATCATGGTCTACCCACTCAACTGCATTATAGTATTAATATCTGCTCAGAATATCAATGGCGTATTGGACTGACTATCAACCTCAAGTTTACATCAGTACAAAATCCTCACAGTAGTAATGATCAAGTCAGCATCAAAGAGTAGTCAGGCACAAGCTCAACAATATATTTTCAGTCAAAGGTATGGATCATATACAAAATTTTGGCTCGGCAATGCATGATGCTTGAAACATGTTCTCATCCAAAATAAAGTCAGAATGTGATACGCTCAAGGAAGACAGCCAAACAAATTTTCTCATGCAAACAATCAGCCACATAATATTATGGGCGTGTGTGTAGATTTCAGTCTGCATATTAGTATGAAGCTTTGGAAGTAATAAACTCGGTCTTCTTCCACATGTTATCAGAAGAAATTTATGATGCAAGGCTCCTCAATTTTTCCTCAGCATGATATGTGAATAGTTTCCGACCCAAGAGACCTCGTCTTTCACAGCAAGATACCCCAATGAAAGCTTCTGACATTAGGAACTGAATCATTCTCAACAAGCAACCCGGCGAGAAGCTTCTTGAGTACAGAAACCCGGCTTCTCCTGCACAATACTCAGGTCAAGCTTCGTGTGTAAGCTATCGAGACTTCGTCCGCACGCTACCCAGACAAAAGCTTCGAGCAGAAGCTAACGAGCCTTCCTCAGCAAGCTACACGAATGGATTTTCTCGTAAGCCCCTCAGTCCGCGTCAGTATCAGACTAATGCACCGTCCCCAGAGATTATATGATGAGTTGGCAATATTTGATAGTGCAATTCAAGGATCTGATTTGCAATAATTTTGTCAACAATGCAGTTAAGACATATGCCTGCCGCAAAAACTGAGTATTTGGTGGCATATGATTCTTATATATGGTGAGCATGCATCCCCAGTCATATCAATCACTCATACGACATTGCGGCAAAGATCCAGCAGATATACCTAAGGAAAGTAAGGATCCCACAACCTCATGAGTTAGGCAAAGGAAAATACCAGAGGTACATCTCATGAATTACAAGAATCGACAAGATCAGGGGATGACATCACAGAATCAACAACCTCTACAATGGTCATCAAGGTCATTATTCCCGCACCAACAAGGAGATCTCATGAGCTCTTGTCACCTTTTTTGCATTGTTGGCCTAAAAAATGAGCTTTGTACGGCTACAAGCCCTGGTCGTATGTCATTTTTGTGCGGACCCAGGTCAGAAAACAGGCACAAGGAATAATGTCAAAAATATTGCACCAATCACGTCCATGGTCATACGAAGAATCAAGGACAGGGTCCGGATACCCAAATCAGTTGGAGGCCGTAATTCCATATGGATCCACAAAGGCATACTCTCAGCGGCCTACTCTGTTTTACAAGGATTTCATATCCTGCTAACCCGCTTAAAATGGTTAGTGTGGAATATCCAAGTCTGTTTTGTCAGATCCAAGATTCCTTTGCAACCACAACAGTTTGACTTCAATGGCAGTATTAAAGCATCGCATAGTCTATTACCACGAGATGGGTATACCGACACAATGGGTAAATTAAAAGCAGAACCATCAACTCAGGTCAGGTATAATCACTAGCAGAATCAAGTGCATGGACAACAGGTCATGAAAAGTGTTTTCCCGCCAGCCCTCCTGTCAGGATAGCCCCAAGAAATTAATATTTGAGGTATGACATAGCTATGAGTCCATACCCTCACTTATTGCCCACAACAGAAGGCAGTCGAATCTTTGGTACATATCTCATGCTCGAGCCAAAGGAATAAATCAAAATAAACCAGTACCACCTATGAGCAGTCAGATCCCGTCAGAAGATGGCCATGATTACTTCTCAGCATTTATGTAAACCAGAAGGCCTGCATTTATTTGAAGCAACCCCATGACAGAAGTAAAAGGGTTTTCATGACAAAACGAAAATTTATGATCAGATTCGTTGGGTATCACCGCAGATATGAGGGAATCAATGTCAACAAGAGGAATTGGTATAGGAGCAAAAAAAATTACCTGACAGAATTTGGGAAAGGTGACGCAAACCACCCCAGCGCAAGGTAAGTCGATCATCTGAAATTCTCGGGGGAACAATAACTAAAGGAAAAAAGGATACCCGAGCTAGAGACGGTGTCCTCAAGTCATACTTGTTCCCTGAGCAACCAAATCTCGAGGACGAGATTTATTTAAGGGGGTAAGAGTTGTAATAGTCTGGTTTTTTGCCCTTTTATTTTTCTTTTTGATTTATTAGTTGTTGTTCTGTTTTTATTTTTGGAGTGGTTATGTGGCCTTGCCACCTGGGAAATCATCCTCATTCCCCTCCCATGTGGCTCATCATTCACAAAAATTTCCCAAGATCATTCCATTTCCATTCTAGCCCAGACCCTAAAATTCTTTTCTCAGGAATATTCCTTTTTCTATTAAGGGAATAACCCTGTCTGCCCTAGGTTGCGAAGCAACCTATATTTCTGTCACTCCCAAAAATCCCAATTAATTCTCATAATTTCTTTGGGTCATATGTTGCTCAAATATGCCCAAACTTTCCAGTCCTAGCCCAAGAATAATTCCCCAATAATTATTCTTCATTTATGTCTAGTGTGGCTTTCTGAAAAGGAAGTGCCACCTATACTTTCCTGATTGCTCCCAAACCTTTTGGGCATTCTCTTATAACCAAATCATCGCCTCATGCCAAAATTCAACTATATTTGCCTAGCCAATCTTCCTCAGCAATTTTACAAACTTTCTGTCACGCAGAAGGCATTGTGAAGGAAGGACTAGCTAGGAGTATCCAAATGAGTTGAAATTTTGCACACCTTCATGTGCTCATATTAGCACACCCCTCCTAGTTTCAGCTCCATCCCTTGATCTATGTGAGCACAGGATCAACTCTTTGATTCTATTAAAAATTTTAGGTTGTGAAGCAAATATATTTTATATTGCTTCATTTTGCCTTCACATTTCCCAGAGCATTCTCTTGACCATAAATCTTCTCTCCACAAAATTTGGGACCAATTCATCAAGCCAATATTTCTCTAGGATTTTCGCAAGTTTCTGGACATAGAGAATAGTTGTGAAAGAAGTACCATTTTGGTGAATCCAATTGGTATGAAATTTGTATAGTACCTTTACCTGTTCAAATCAGTAAGCCTTGCCAAATTTGATCTCAAGTGGCCACACCATTTGAGTGCATCATCTTGATCCATTTTATGGGCCATCTAGGTCAGTTGCAAACCAAATATGTTAAACCTTGATCCAAATCTTCTCAAAGTTAACAGGATTATAGTCCTTCCTAAGCTGACCACCCTAGCCAATTTCTTTGGCTCCAATAAAGTTCCTATTGATCAGCAGTGCACGGCCAAGTTTACTGCAGTAAACTTCAGACGATGATTACCATTTAACCATAGCACCCCAGATCAAGCCAGGGCATCATAAATGCTCCATCTTGGAAGGACATAACGCTAGACACCATTTTCTTGCCTCTCGTGAGCTCCCTGTGCATTGTCCCGTGGTGACCGCGCAGCTGGCAAGCCTATGCACGTGCTCTCTGTGCAGTGGCCGTGTCCAGGCCACCGTTCCTGCTTCCTGGACTCCCCACTCGTCGTCTTCGCGCGTGTGAGCATGTCCCTTGGCTTCACCTCGTCGTTGTTGTTCCCCTGGACCCCTCTCCCCCTCCGGCAGCTTCCTCACCGAAGCAAGCCGCCGCGCTCCCACGGGCGAACAGTGGCGGTTTGGCTCGGAGCTCGCCGACTTCTTCCTCACTGCGCTCCCTTGGCCGCCTCTTCCCGGTGAGCTCTCCCTCCTGTTCCCTCTTGTCGCCTGACTCCGAACTCATGCGCGTGCACACGCGTCCGCGGCAGCGCCGCCACATCCGCAGCGGCGCCAGCGCGGCACCTCCCGCTCCTACCTATTTAAGGCAGCCCCAAGCCCTCCCGAGCGCTTGATCAGCTCCACGCAACTCCCAGCACCCTCCCCGTCCACTCCATCCAACCAGAGCGGCCCTCCTCGCTGCCCTATGCCGCCACGGCCGCCGCCCCTGTCTCTTTTGATTCCGGCGGGTTAGACGTCCCCTCCCCACTCTAGCAGCTCTAGACGCCTCCTACTCCACCTAGAAGCCGCCCCGATACCCCTCCTCCTTCCCCGGTGGTTCTCTTCCTCGAGTTCGCCAGAGCCCGAAGACCCCGTCCGCCGGCGCCCGTGTTGCCATCGCCCTGGTCCACCCCGCCGTCCGTGGATGGGCCCTGGAGGTGTGCCGGAGCCCGTTGAGCTCGTCCATGTTTGGAGCCTCGCCGAAGATGCCCTGTAGCTCCGGTAGGCCTCGTCGGGGCTCGCTTTGCCATGGCCAGGCGCGGGCGGGAGGAAGGAGATGAGGCCGCCCCCTCCAGCTGGCCGGTGGGCCCCGTGGCCCCCACCTGTCGGCGTCCCAGCCCGTTGACCCGGCGAAGCTGACGTGGATAAGTGGAGGCGTATTCCCGCGAATACGTCTCCCGCACACGAAAGCGCATTTCTCCTCTGCATCAGGCTAAAATGCATTTTCCTTTCTGGAAAACGCATTTTCAGAAAGGCGCGTTCTATTTTTCCAGCAAAGGGCCTGTTTGTGATGATTTTATTACAGATAGGTCCCTAGCAGAAAAACCCTCATAACATTTTTCCCATAACTCCAAATGAGTTGGTTCCAAAGCCCACTTCTTCATATCGTCGAGCCCGTTCTATTGGTATCATTTTCACCATGTTTTAACATTATGAGAATGACCATTTTGCCCTTGCGCTTAATGAGCCCCTTTCGAGAGAGAATGTTTTCCGGCGATTCGTTTCGCGAGTTTCTCACACTTCTTCCCAATGAATCCCTTCATCCTAGGCAAGCGACACCCTCCATTTGCATGATTGCAATGCAGTGACATGGTTTAAATTATTTGAACTTGTTTAAAATATAGTTTTAGCTACATGTGATCTTGTTCATGGCGTTTTCTCGGAGTATTATTTTGATCTTGCTATTGCCATGATATTTGCTTGGAGTTCTAGGACCTATATTTTGATGATATTAAGGATGTCATGTTGCCTTTGGATTATTAGTGGCTTTTAAGATTATTTTCATGGTGCTGTTGGATATGATATTTTGGAGTATTACCTTGGATGTCATATTGCCTTTGGATTATAGTGGCTTTTATGATTATTTTCATCGTGCTGTTGGATATGATATTTTGGAGTATTACTTTGGATGTCATGTTGCATTTGGGTTATTAGTGGCTTTTATGATTATTTTCATGGTGCTGTTGGATATCATATTTTGGAGTATTACTTTGGATGTCATGTTGCCTTTGGATTATTAGTGATTTTAAGATTATTTTCGTGGTGCTGTTGGATATGATATTTTGGAGTGTTACTTTGGATGTCATGTTGCCTTTGTATTATTAATTACTTTTATGATTATTTTCATGGTGCTATTGGATATGATATTTTGGAGTATTACTTTGGATGTCATGTTGCCTTTGGATTATTAGTGGCTTTTATGATTATTTTCATGGTGCTATTGGATATGATATTTTGGAGTATTACTTTGGATGTCATGCTGCCTTGGGATTATTAGTGGCTAGAATTGTTTTCATCATGATGTTAGTTGATATTATGTTTTGGAGTATGATTTCAGAGATGATGTTTACTTGTGGATCTTAGCTGGATAGCTTGTTCTTGATATTTGAGAAGTAGTTATATCATTCTTGGATTCATCATGATAGTAGTGTTACAATATCCTCGGAGTATCTTGGTATGATGTTATGATTCTTGGATTATTTGTTGGATATGCCATGACTTGGATTATAGGTTGATAGATGCTATCGGAGTATCAGTTAGCAGAGTTATATTTTTGGGGTTAAATTCTGTCATTAAGTTGGTCAGGTGCTACCGAACAGGGATTTTCAAGTGCAACCACATTTGCCTTTATGGGAAGGCCCTAATGCGATGCTATTGTCATGCCTTTCGCCGGTGCCTCCAACGAGGGAAGGTTATGCGCAGGCGCTACCATGATCAGGTAGGATGGCATAAGCCTTGTGTGCCCGTTCTTGTGATTGGTGTTCCTTTGTCCCTGTTTGGGACCGTTTTTGTTTTGCCACGACGGTGTCCGTTGGTGCCTTTGGTAGGCACGGGGCCACCCAGAACTGAGCCCAAAGGGGGTGTTGGTCGGAATGGCTGGGAGAGTGTCATGGCAGTAGATCGGTTTTGTTGGAATGTCGTTGGTCCACCCGAATGGGAGTGCGAGGCCATGGATTCCGTGGTGTGGGTAAAGTGCGCAACCTCTGCAGAGTACTTGCAATCTCACAACAACCATAAACATCAAGGCAAGACAATCACATAGCATTAAACAGGTTAACTGTATTAAGAACTACTATGATGAAGCAACTACTAAGCATGGTACGAAACTACTATCATACTGATAAACCAACATCTCAGATCTCCATAAGCATATCACCCTTGGCTAACCGGCCAAGTAATATACCATCTCGATCACCTCGTGATCAAAACCAAACACTGATCACTCACAGATCACAAACAGAACCACACTTGGTTCAACAGGTTACCTCGTAACCAAACGGTGATCATTCACATATCACAAACGGAACATCCACATGATCACCTCGTGACCACAGCACAAACTGAATGATCATCCTCAAGATCATCCCAACATCATCATCAACATCCTTCCAATCTGTACTACTAAATATATAAACATATTAATCACCTATAAGTCATTCCGTCATGTGAGTGTTGATCGAACGGTGTGACCTAGTACGAACCCATGCCCATGACCGAGGACGCGGCTATTCCTAGATTCAACATACACACACTCTGCAGAGGTAGCACACTGTACCCACACCACGGAATGCATGGCCTCGCACTGCCATTCGGGTGGACCAACGACATTCCAACAAAACCGATCTGCTGCCATGACACTCTCCCAGCCACTCCGACCAACACCCCCTTTGGGCTCAGTTCTAGGTGGCCCCGTGCCTACCAAAGGCACCAACGGACACCGTCGTGGCAAAACAAAAACGGCCCCAAACAGGGACAAAGGTATACCAATCACAACAGCGGGCACACAAGGCTTATGCCATCCTACCTGATCAAGGTAGCGCCTACACATAACCTTCCCTCGTTGGAGGCACCGGCGAGAGGCATAACAATAGCATCGCATTAGGGCCTTCCCATAAAGGCAAATGTGGTTGCACTTGAAAAATCCATGTTCGGTGGCACCTGACCAACTTAATGACATAATTTAACCCCAAAAATATAATTCTGCTAACGGATACTCCGATAGCATCTATCAACCTATAATCCAAGTCATGGCATATCCAACAAATAGTCCAAGCACCATAACATCATACCAAGATACTCCGAGGATATTATAACACTACTATCATGATGAATCCAAGAACGATATTACTACTTCTCAAATATCAAGAACAAGCTATCCACCTAAGATCCACATGTAAGCATCATCTCCGAAATCATACTCCAAAACATAATATCAACTAGCATCATGATGAAAACAATTCAAGTCACTAATAATCCGAAGGCAGCATGACATCCAAAGTAATTCTCCAAAATATCATATCCAACAGCACCATGAAAATAATCATAAAAGCCACCAATAATCCAAAGGCAACATGACATCCAATGTAATACTCCAAAATATCATATCCAAGAGCACCATGAAAATAATCATAAAAGCCACTAATAATCCAAAGGCAACATGGCATCCAAAGTAATACTCCAAAATATCATATTCAACAGCACCATGAAAATAACCATAAAAGCCAATAATAATCCAAAGGCAACATGACATCCAAAGTAATACTCCAAAATATCCTATCCAACAGCACCATGAAAATAATCATAAAAGCCACTAATAATCCAAAGGCAACATGACATCCTCAATATCATCAAAATGTAAGTCCTAGAACTCAAAGAAATATCATGGCGATAACAAGATCAAAATAATACTCTGTGAAAATGCCATTAAAAAGATCACATGTAGCTAAAACAATATTTTAAACAAGTTCAAATAATTTAAACCATGTCACTGCATTGCAATTATGTAAATGGAGGGTGTAGCTTGCCTGGGATGAAGGGATTCGTAGAGAAGAAGTGCGAGAAACTCCCGGAATGAATCACCGGAAAATGTTCTCTCTCGGAGGGGGCTGATTAAGCGCAAGGGAAAAATGGTCATTTTCAGAATATTAAAACATGGTGAAAATTATACCAATAGAACGAGCTCGACGAAACGAAGAAGTGGGCTTTGAAATCACCTCATTTGGAGTTGTGGCCAAAAAGTTATGAGGGTTTTTCTGCGAGGACTTATCTGTAATAAATTCATCTCAAACAGGCCCTTGGCTGGAAAAACAGAACGCGCCTTTCTGAAAATACGTTTTCCAGAAAGGAAAATGCATTTTAGCCCGACGCAGAGGAGAAATGCGCTTTCGTGTGCGGGAGACGTATTCGCGGGAATACTCCTCCACTTATCCACGTCAGCTTCACCGGGTAAAAGGGCTGGGACGCCGATAGGTGGGGGCCACGAGGCCCACTGGCCAGCTGGAGGGGGCGGCCTCATCTCATTCCTCCCACTCGCGCCTGGCCACGGCAAAGCCAGCCCCGACGAGGCCTGCCGGAGCTACAGGGCATCTCCGGTGAGGCTCCGTACATGGACGAGCTCAGCGGGCTCCAGCGCACCTCCAGGGCCCATCCACGATAGCGGGGTGGACCAGGGCGATGGCCACACGGGCGATGGCCACACGGGCGCCGGCGGACGGGGTCTTCGGGCTCTGGCGAACTCGAGGAACAGAGCCACCGTGGAAGGAGGAGGGGTATCGGGGCGGCTTCTAGGTGGAGTAGGAGGCGTCTGGAGCGGCTAGAGTGGGGAGGGGAGGTCTAACCCGCCGGAATCGAAAGAGACAGGGGCGACGGCCGTGGCGGCATAGGGCAGCAAGGAGGGCCGCTCCGGCTGGATGGAGTGGATGGGGAGGGTGCTAGGAGTGGTGTGGAGCTGATGAAGCGCTCGGGAGGGCTTGGGGCTGCCTTAAATAGGCAGGAGCGAGAGGTGCCGCGCTGGCGTCGCCGCGGACGCGTGGCCGACGCCGCGGACGCGTGTGCATGCGCATGAGCTTGGAGTTAGGCGACGAGAGGGAACGGGAGGGAGAGCTCAACAGGAAGAGGCGGCCAAGAGATCGTAGTGAGGAAGAAGACGGTGAGCTCCGAGCCAAACCGGCACTGTTCGCCCGTGGGCGTGCAGCGGCTTGCGTCGGTGAGGAAGCTGCCGGAGGGGGAAAGGGGTCCAGGGGAACGGTGACGACTAGGTGAATCCAAGGGACATGCTCACGTGAATGAAGACGATGAGTGGGGAGTGGACGAAGCAGAAACGCCACCCTGGACGCGGCCACTGCGCACAGAGCGCGTGCCCAGGCTTGCAAGTTGCGCGGTCACCACGGGACAATGCACAGGGAGCTCACGAGTGGCAAGAAAATGGTGTCTAGCGTTATGTTCTTCCAAGATGGAGCATTTATGATGCCCTGGTTTGATCTGGGGTGCTATGATTAAATGGTAATCATCGTCTAAAGTTTACTGCAGTAAACTTGGTCATGCACTGGTGATCAACAGGAACTTTATTGGAGCCAAAGAGTTTGTCTGGGGTGATCAGCTTAGGAAGGACTATAATCCTGTTAACTTTGAGAAGAGTTGGATCAAGGTTTAACATAGTTGCTTTGCAACTGACCCAGATGGTTTAGAAAATGGATCAAGATGATGCACTCAAATTGTGTGGCCACTTGAGCTCAAATTTGGCAAGGCTTAGTGATTTGGACAGATAAAGGTGCTGTTAAAATTTCATGCAAATTGGATACACCAAAATGGTACTTCCTTCAAAGCTATTCTCTTTGTCCAGAAACTTGCAAAAATCCTAGAGAAATATAGGCTTGATGAATTGGTCCCAAATTTGGTGGAGAGAGGTTTTATGGTCAAGAGAATGCTCTAGTAAATTTTCAGCCAAAATGAAGGAATGAGGGTCCAGATACCCAAGTGAGTTGAAAGCCATAATTACATATGGCGCCACAAAGGCATACCCTCAGAGGATTACTCTATTCTACAAGGACTGCATATTCTGCTGGCCTGCTTAAAAATGGTTAGTGCAGAATACCCAAGTCTGTTCTGTCAGATCCAAGATTCAGGTACAACCTCAGCAGTTTAACTTCAGTGGCAGTATTAAAGCATCTCACAGCTTATTACCCAGATGGGTATACCGACAACATGGGATAGTCAAAAGCCGAACAATCAGCTCAGATCTGGTATATTCACTGGCGGAACCAAGTGCATGGACAACAGGTCATGAAAAGTATTTTCCCGCCATCACTCCTGTCAGGACAGTCTCAAGATGTTAATATTTGAGGTATGACACATCTATAGACCCATATTCCGTTATATCGCTCACGACAGAAGGTAGTCGAATCTTTGGTACATATCTCATGCTCGAGCCAAAGGAATAAATCAAAATAAATCAGTACCACCTATGAGCAGTCAAATCCCGTCAGAAGATGGCCATGATTAATTCTTAGCATTTATTGAAACCAGAAGGCCTGGATTTATTTGAAGCAACCCCATGACAGAAGTAAAAAGGTTTTCATGACAATAGGAAAATTTATGCTCAGATTCATTGGATATCACCACAAATATGAGGGAATCAATGTCAGCAAGAGGAATTGGTATAGGAGCAAAAACCTGACAGAATTAGAGAAATGTGAAGCAAACCACCCCAACGCAAGGTAAGATGATCATCTGAAAATCTCGAGGGAACAATAACTAAAGGAAAAAAATGATACCCGAGCTGGAAACGGTGTCCTCAAGTCATACTTGTTCCCTGAGCAACCAAATCTCGAGGACGAGATTTCTTTAAGGGGGTAAGAGTTGTAACAGCCTCGTTTTTGGCCCTTTTCTTTTCTTTTGATTTATTTGGTTTTTGCTCTGTTTTTCTTTCTGGAGTCGTTCTGTGGCCTTGCCACGTGGGAAATCATCATCATTCCCCCTCCCAAGTGGTTCACAATTCTCAAAACCTAGCCAAGATCATGTCACTTCACTCCTTGACCAAACTCTAAAATCTTTTTCTCAGGAATATTCCTTTTTCTATTAAAGGAATAACCCTGTCTGCCCTAGGTTGTGAAGCAACCTACATTTGTGTCACTCCCAAAAATCCCAATTAATTCTCATAATTTCTTTGGGTCATATGTTGCTCAAATATGCCCAAACTTTACTGTCCTAGCCCAAGAATAATTCTCCAATAATTATTCTTCATTTCTGTCCACTGTGGCTTTCTGTGAAGGAAGTGCCACCTATCCTTTCCTGATTGCTCCCAAACCTTTTGGGCATTCCCTTATGTCCAAATAATTGCGTCATGCCAAAATTCAACTTTATTTTCCTAGCCAATCTTCCTGAGCAACTTTTTAAACTTTCTGTCATACAGAAGGCATTGTGAAGGAAGTACTAGCTAGGGTTATCCAAATGAGTTGAAATTTTGCACACTCCTTAAAGTGCTCATATTATCACACTCCTCCAAGTTTCAGCTCCATCCCTTGATCTATGTGAGCAGAGGATCAAATCTTTGATTCTGCTAATATTTTCAAGTTATGAAGCAAGTATAATTTTTATTGCTTCATTAAACCTGATAAATTATCAGATTGTGCTACTACCCAAATAACATCTCTTCCCCAAATTTGGGACCATTTCATTAAGCCATTATTTCTCCAAAGAAATTGCACGTTTCTGGACAGAGAGAATAGCTGTGAAGGAAGTACCATTTTGGTGAATCCAATTGGTATGAAATTTTTACAGCATCTCTATATGGCCAAATCACTAAGACTTGCCAAATCTGAGCTCAAGTGGCCACACCATTTGAGTCCATCATCTTGATCCATTTTCGGGACCATCTGGTTCAGTTGCAAAGCAACTATGTTAAACCTTGATCCAATTCTTCTCAAACTTAACAAGATTATAGTCCTTCCTAAGCCGATCACCCCAGACAAACTCTTTGGCTCCAATAAAGTTCCTGTTGATCACCAGTGCACGGCCTAGTTTACTGCAGTAAACTTCAGACGATGATTACCATTTAACCATAGCACCCCAGATCAAGCCAGGGCATCATAAATGCTCCATCTAGGAAGGACATAATGCTAGACACCATTTTCTTGCCTCTCGTGAGCTCCCTGTGCATTGTCCCGTGGTGACCGCGCAGCTCGCAAGCTTGTGCGCGCGCTCGGTGCGCAGTGGCCGCGTCCAGGGCGCCGTTTCTGCTTCGTCCGCTCCCCACTCGTCTTCTTCGCGCGCGTCAGCATGTCCCTTGGCTTCACCTCGTCGTCGCCGTTCCCCCGGATCCTTCTCCCCCTCCAGGAGTTTCCTCACCGACCCAAGCCGCCGCGCGCCCACGGGCGAACAATGGCGGTTTGGCTCGGAGCTTGCCGTCTTCTTCCTCACTGCGCTCCCTTGGCCGCCTCTTCCCCGTGAGCTCTCCCTCCTGTTCCCTCTCGTCACCTAACTCTGAGCTCATGCATGTGCACACGCGTCTGCGGCGGCGGACACGCGTCCGCGGCGACGCCAGCGCGACACCTCCCGCTCCTGCCTATTTAAGGCAGCCCCAAGCCCTCCCGAGCGCTTCATCAGCTCCACGCCACTCCCAGCACCCTCCCCGTCCACTCCATCCAGCCGAAGCGGCCCTCCTCGCTGCCCTATGCCGCCATGGCCGCCGCCCCTGTCTCTTTCAATTCCGGCAGGTTAGACCTCCCCTCCCCACTCTAGCAGCTCCAGACGCCTCCCACTCCACCTAGAAGCCGCCCCGATACCCCCTCCTTCCCCGGTGGCTCCGTTCCTCGAGTTCGCCGGAGCCCGAAGAGCCCATCCACCGGTGCCCGTGCTGCCATCGCCCTGGTCCACCCCGCCGTCCGTGGATGGGCCCTAGAGGTGCGCCGGAGCCCGCTGAGATCGTCCATGTGCGGAGCCTCGCTGGAGATGCCCTGTAGCTCCGGCAGGCCTCGTCGGGGCTGGCTCTGCCGCAGCCGGCGCGGGCGGGAGGAAGGAGATGAGGCTGCCCTCTCCAGCTGGCCGGTGGGCCCCGTGGCACCCACCTGTCGGCGTCCCAGCCCGTTGACCCGGCGAAGCTGACGTGGATAAGTGGAGGCGTATTCCCGCAAATACGTCTCCCGCACACGAAATCGCATTTCTCCTCTGCGTTGGGCTAGAATGCGTTTTCCTTTCTGGAAAACGTATTTTCAGAAAGGCGCGTTCTGTTTTTCCAGCCAAGGGCCTGTTTGTGATTATTTTATTACAGATAGGTCCCTGGTAGAAAAACCCTCATAACTTTTTGCCCACAACTCCAAATGAGGTGATTCCAAAGCCCACTTCTTCGTCTCGTCGAGCCCGTTCTGTTGGTATCATTTTGACCATGTTTTAACATTCTAAAAATGACCATTTTGCCCTTGCGCTCAATCATCCCCCTCCAAGAGAGAACGTTTTCCGGCGATTTGTTCCGCGAGTTTCTCGCACTTCTTCCTGATGAATCCCTTCGTCCCAGGCAAGCCACACCCTCCATTTGCATTATTGCAATGCAGTGACATGGTTTAAATTATTTGAACATGTTTAAAATCTTGTTTTAGCTACATGTGATCTTGTTCATGGCATTTTCTCGGAGTATTATTTTGATCTTGCTATTGCCATGATATTTGCTTGGAGTTTTAGAACTTATATTTTGATGATATTGAGGATGTCATGTTGCCTTTGGATTATTAGTGGCTTTTATGATTATTTTCATGGTGCTGTTGGATATGATATTTTGTAGTATTACTTTGGATGTCATGTTTCCTTTGGATTATTAGTGGCTTTTATGATTATTTTCATGGTGCTGTTGGATATGATATTTTGGAGTATTACTTTGGATGTCATGTTGCCTTTGGATTATTAGTGGCTTTTATGATTATTTTCATGGTGCTGTTGGATATGATATTTTGGAGTATTACTTTGGATTTCATGCTACCTTCGGATTATTAGTGGCTAGAATTGTTTTCATCATGATGCTAGTTGATATTATTATTTGGAGTACGATTTTGGAGATGATGTTTACATGTGGATCTTAGCTGGATAGCTTGTTCTTCATATTTGAGAAGTAGTAGTATCGTTCTTGGATTCATCATGATAGTAGTGTTATAATATCCTCGGAGTATCTTGGTGTGATGTTATGATGCTTGGATTAGTTGTTGGATATGCTATGACTTGGATTATAAGTTTATAGATGGTATCGGAGTATCAGTTAGCATAGTTATATTTTTGGGGTAAAATTCCATCATTAAGTTGGTCAGGTGCCACCGAACCGGGCTTTTCCAGTGCAACCACATTTGCCTTTATGGTAAGGCCCTAATGCGATGCTATTGTCATGCATCTCGTCGGAGCCTCCAACAAGGGAAGGTTATGTGCGGGCGCTACCTTGATCAGGTAGGACGGCATAAGCCTTGTGTGCCCATTGTTGTGATTTGTATACCTTGTCTCCGTTTGGGACCATTTTTGTTTTGCCACGACGGTGTCCGTTGGTGCCTTTGGTAGGCTCGGGGCCACCCAGTACTAAACCCAAGGGAGTGTTGGTCGGAGTGGCTGGAAGAGTGTCATGGCAGTAGATCGATTTTGTCGGAATGCCGTTGGTCCACCCGAATGGGAGTGCGAGGCCATGGATTCCGTCGTGTGGGTAAAGTGTGCTACCTGTGTAGAGTGTGTGTGTTGAATCTATCGATAGCCGCGTCCTCAGTCATGGGCATGGCTTCTTACTAGGTCACACCGTTCGATCAACACTCACATGACGGAATGACTTATAGGTGATTTATATGTTGATATATTGAGCAGTACTGATTGGCAGGATGTTGATGATGATGTTGGGATGATCTTGAGGATGATCATTCAGTTTGTGTTGTGGTCACGAGGTGATCATGTGGATGTTCCGTTTGTGATCCATGAGTGATCACCGTTTGGTTTTGATCACGAGGTGATCGAGATGGTATATTACTTGGCCGGTTAGCCAAGAGTGATATGGTTATGGAGATCTGAGATGTTGGTTTATCAGTATGATAGTAGTTTCATACCATGCTTAGTAGTTTCTTCATCATAGTAGTTGTTAATTTAGTTAACCTATTTAATGATATGTGATTGTCTTGCCTTGATGTTTAAGGTTGTTGTGAGCTTGCAAGTACATTCAATGTACTGACTTGGTGTGTCATGCCAAATTGCAGGTGATGTCATGATTGCTAGATTGCTTGTCGAGGTTGCCGTGCATGCGAGCTAGATCGTGTCCCAGCCAGAGTCCCTGCGGAGTGGAGTACACCACCTTCGTCGTTGTTCCGCTGCTAGAAGTATTCCGCCGCTTCGAGTTGTTCCGCTGCTAGCATAGAGTAAGTGTAGTATCGCAGGCGTAGTGTTGCCGTGCTGATGTTCTTCTTTGTAACATCAGACCCTTGTATTTTTATTCTTGTAATAAGAGCTGATTTGTTCTATGTCAAGCAGTGCCGTATTCCAAAGATTTCTCCTCAATCTCTGGGTTGGAATACGGGGCGTCCGGTTTCTCTGAGCCGGGGTGCCACAACGCTTGGTATCAGGGCAAGCCTGTGGCACCACGGCTCAGAGAAACCGGAACGCCCCGTATTCCAGCCCAAAGATCGAGGAGAAGTCTTCTGGAATACTGCACTGCTTAGCATAGAACAAATCAGCTCTTTATTACAATCTATATGGATACAAGGATTACATCAGCATGGCGACACTACGCCTGCCACGGTTGCTCCATGCAAGTAGCAGAACAACACGATGCAGCGAAATAACTCTAGCAGCAGAACAACAACGACGGTGGTGAACTCCACTCCGCAGGGACTCTGGCTGGAATGCTTATGCTAGCTCGCAAACAAGGGATCCATGGCAAACAATCAATCAATTCCGGCATGACCTGCAAACTGGCATGACACGCCAGGTCAGTGAAGGAAATATGCCCTAGAGGCAATAATAAAGTATTATATATTTCCTTATATCATGATAAATGTTTATTATTCATGCTAGAATTGTATTAACCGGAAACATAATACATGTGTGAATACATAGACAAACAGAGTGTCACTAGTATGCCTCTACTTAACTAGCTCGTTAATCAAAGATGGTTATGTTTCCTAGCCATAGACATGAGTTGTCATTTGATCAACGAGATCACCTCATTAGGTGAATGACGTGATTGACTTGACCCATTCCGTTAGCTTAGCACCCGATCGTTTAGTATGTTGCTATTGCTTTCTTCATGACTTATACATGTTCCTATGACTATGAGATTATGCAACTCCCGTTTACCGGAGGAACACTTTGTGTGCTACCAAACGTCACAACGTAAATGGGTGATTATAAAGGTGCTCTACAGGTGTCTCCAAAGGTACTTGTTGGGTTGGCGTATTTCGAGATTAGGATTTGTCACTCCAATTGTCGGAGAGGTATCTCTGGGCCCACTCGGTAATGCACATCACTATAAGCCTTGCAAGCATTGTGACTAATGAGTTAGTTGCGGGATGATGTATTACGGAACGAGTAAAGAGACTTGCCGGTAACGAGATTGAACTAGGTATCGAGATACCGACGATCAAATCTCGGGCAAGTAACATACCGGTGACAAAGGGAACAACGTATGTTGTTATGCGGTCTGACCGATAAAGATCTTCGTAGAATATGTGGGAGCCAATATGGGCATCCAGGTCCCGCTATTGGTTATTGACCGGAGACGTGTCTCGGTCATGTCTACATAGTTCTCGAACCCGTAGGGTCCGCACGCTTAAAGTTACGATGACAGTTTTATTATGAGTTTATGTATGTTGATGTACCGAAGGAGTTCGGAGTCCCGGATGAGATCGGGGACATGACGAGGAGTCTCGAAATGGTCGAGACGTAAAGATCGATATATTGGACGACTATATTCGGACTTCGGAAAGGTTCCGAGTGATTCGGGTATTTTTCGGAGTACCGGAGAGTTACGGGAATACGTATTGGGCCTTATTGGGCCATACGGGAAAGAAGGAAAAGGGCCTCAAGGGTGGCCGCACCCCTCCCCTTGGTCTGGTCCGAATTGGACTAGGGAAGGGGGGCGCCCCCTTCCTTCCTTCTCTTTTTCCCTTCCTCTTTTCCTATTCCATATGGGAGGTGGAATCCTACTAGGACTAGGGAGTCCTAGTAGGACTCCACACATGGTGCGCCCCCTCCTAGGGCCGGCCTCCTCCTCCCTTGCTCCTTTATATACGGGGGCAGGGGGCACCCCAGAGACACAACAATTGATCCTTGAGATCTCTTAGCCGTGTGCGGTGCCCCCCTCCACCATATTACACCTCGATAATACCGTTGCGGAGCTTAGGCGAAGCCCTGCGTCGGTGGAACATCATCATCGTCACCACGCCGTCGTGCTGACGAAACTCTCCCTCAACACTCGGCTGGATCGGAGTTCGAGGGACGTCATCGAGCTGAACGTGTGTAGAACTCGGAGGTGCCGTGCGTTCGGTACTTGATCGGTCGGATCGTGAAGACGTACGACTACATCAACCGCGTTGTGATAACGCTTCCGCTGTCGGTCTACGAGGGTACGTGGACAACACTCTCCCCTCTCGTTGCTATGCATCACCATGATCTTGCGTGTGCGTAGGAATTTTTTTGAAATTACTACGTTCCCCAACAGTGGCATCCGAGCCTGGTTTTATGCGTTGATGCTATGCACGAGTAGAACACAAGTGAGTTGTGGGCGATATAAGTCATACTGCTTACCAGCATGTCATACTTTGGTTCAGCGGTATTGTGAGATGAAGCGGCCCGGACCGACATTACGCGTACGCTTACGCGAGACTGGTTTCACCGTTCGAGCACTCGTTGCTTAAAGGTGACTGGCGGGTGTCTGTCTCTCTCACTTTAGTTGAACCGAGTGTGGCTACGCCCGGTCCTTGCGAAGGTTAAAACAGCACCAACTTGACAAACTATCGTTGTGGTTTTGATGCGTAGGTAAGAACGGTTCTTGCTAAGCCCGTAGCAGCCACGTAAAACATGCAACAACAAAGTAGAGGACGTCTAACTTGTTTTTGCAGGGCATGTTGTGATGTGATATGGTCAAGACATGATGTGATATAATGTGTTGTATGAGATGATCATGTTTTGTAACCGAGTTATCGGCAACTGGCAGGAGCCATATGGTTGTCGCTTTATTGTATGAGATGCAATCGCCATGTAATAGTTTTACTTTATCACTAAGCGGTAGCGATAGTCGTAAAAGCAATAAGTTGGCGAGACGACAACGATACTACGATGGAGATCAAGGTGTCGAGCCGGTGACGATGGTGATCATGACGGTGCTTCGGAGATGGAGATCACAAGCACGGTGCTTCGGAGATGGAGATCACAAGCACAAGATGATGATGGCCATATCATATCACTTATATTGATTGCATGTGATGTTAATCCTTTATGCATCTTATCTTGCTTTGATTGACGGTAGCATTATAAGATGATCTCTCACTAAAATTTCAAGATAAAAGTGTTCTCCCTGAGTATGCACCGTTGCAAAAGTTCTTCGTGCTGAGACACCACGTGTTAATCGGGTGTGATAGGCTCTACGTTCAAATACAACGGGTGCAAAACAGTTGCACACGCGGAATACTCAGGTTAAACTTGACGAGCCTAGCATATACAGATATGGCCTCGGAACACAGAGACCGAAAGGTCGAGCGTGAATCATATAGTAGATATGATCAACATAGTGATGTTCACCATTGAAACTACTCCATCTCACGTGTTAATCGGACATGGTTTAGTTGCTTTGGATCACGTAATCACTTAGATGATTAGAGGGATGTCTATCTAAGTGGGAGTTCTTAAGTAATATGATTAATTGAACTTAAATTTATCATGAACTTAGTCCTGATAGTATTTTGCAAATTATGTTGTAGATCAATAGCTCGCGTTGTTGCTTCCCTGTGTTTATTTTTGATATGTTCCTAGAGAAAAATTATGTTGAAAGATGTTAGTAGCAAAGATGCGGATTGGATCCGTGATCTGAGGATTATCCTCATTGCTGCACAGAAAAATTATGTCCTTGATGCACCGCTAGGTGACAGACCTATTGCAGGAGCAGATGCAGACGTTATGAACGTTTGGCTAGCTCAATATGATGACTACTTGATAGTTTAGTGCACCATGCTTAACGGCTTAGAATCGGGACTTCAAAGACGTTTTGAACGTCATGGACCATATGAGATGTTCCAGGAGTTGAAGTTAATATTTCAAGCAAATACCCGAGTTGAGAGATATGAAGTCTCCAACAAGTTCTATAGCTAAAAGATGGAGGAGAATCGCTCAACTAGTGAGCATGTGCTCAGATTGTCTGGGTACTACAATCGCTTGAATCAAGTGGGAGTTAATCTTCCAGATAAAATAGTGATTGACAGAATTCTCTAGTCACCATCACCAAGTTAGTAGAACTTCGTGATGAACTATAGTATGCAAGGGATGACGAAAGTAATTCCCGAGCTCTTCGTGATGCTGAAATCGACGAAGGTAGAAATCAAGAAAAACATCAAGTGTTGATGGTTGACGAGACCACTAGTTTCAAGAAAAGGGCAAAGGGAAGAAGGGGAACTTCAAGAAGAACGGCAAGCAAGTTGCTGCTCAAGTGAAGAAGCCTAAGTCTGGTCCTAAGCCTGAGACTAAGTGCTTCTACTGCAAAGGGACTGGTCACTGGAAGCGGAACTACCCCAACTATTTGGTGGATAAGAAGGATGGCAAAGTGAACAAAGGTATATTTGATATACATGTTATTGATGTGTACTTTACTAGTGTTTATAGCAACCCCTCGGTATTTGATACTGGTTCAGTTGCTAAAGAGTAGTAACTCGAAAACGGGAGTTGCAGAATAAACAGAGACTAGTAAAAGGCGAGGTGACGATGTGTGTTGGAAGTAGTTCCAAGATTGATATGATCATCATCGCACACTCCCTATACTTTCGGGATTAGTGTTGAAACTAAATAAGTGTTATTTGGTGTTTGCGTTGAGCATGAATATGATTTGATCATGTTTATTGCAATACGGTTATTCATTTAAATTGGAGAACAATTGTTGTTCTGTTTACATGAATAAAACCTTCTATGGTCATACACACCAACGAAAATGGTTTGTTGGATCTCGATCGTAGTGATACACATATTCATAATATTGAAGCCAAAAGATGCAAAGTTAATAATGATAGTGCAACTTATTTGTGGCACTGCCGTTTAGGTCATATTGGTGTAAAGCGCATGAAGAAACTCCATACTGATGGGATTTTGGAATCACCTGATTATGAATCACTTGATGCTTGCGAACCGTGCCTCATGGGCAAGATGACTGAAACGCCGTTCTCCGGAACTATGGAGAGAGCAACAGATTTGTTGGAAATCATACATACAGATGTATGTGGTCCGATGAATATTGAGGCTCGTAGCAGGTATCATTATTTTCTGAGCTTCACAGATGATTTGAGCAGATATGGGTATATCTACTTGATGAAACATAAGTCTGAAACATTTGAAAAGTTCAAAGAATTTCAGAGTGAAGTGGAAAATCATCGTGACAAGAAAATAAAGTTTCTATGATCTGATCGTAGAGAAGAGTATTTGAGTTACGAGTTTGGCCTTCAGTTAAAACAATGTGAAATAGTTTCACTACTCACGCCACCTGGAACACCACAGCATAATGGTGTGTCCGAACGTCATAACCGTACTTTATTGGATATAGTGCAATCTATGATGTCTCTTACCAATTTACCACTATCGTTTTGGGGTTATGCATTAGAGACAGCTACATTCACGTTAAAAAGGGCACCATCAAAATCCGCTGAGACGACGCCGTATGAACTGTGGTTTGGCAAGAAACCAAAGTTGTCGTTTCTTAAAGTTTGGGGTTGCGATGCTTATGTGAAAAAGTTTCATCCTGATAAGCTCAAACCCAAATCGGAGAAATGTGTCTTCATAGGATACCCAAAGGAGACAGTTGGGTACACCTTCTATCACAGATCCGAAGGCAAGACATTCGTTGCTTAGTATGGATCCTTTCTAGAGAAGGAGTTTCTCTCGAAAGAAGTGAGTGGGAGGAAAGTAGAACTTGATGAGGTAACTGTACCTGCTCCCTTATTGGAAAGTAGTTCATCACAGAAATCTGTTCCTGTGACTCCTACACCAATTAGTGAGGAAGTTAATGATGATGATCATGAAACTTCAGATCAAGTTACTACCAAACCTCGTAGGTAAACCAGAGTGAGATCCGCACCAGAGTGGTACGGTAATCCTGTTCTGGAGGTCATGTTACTTGACCATGACGAACCTACGAACTATGAAGAAGCGATGGTGAGCCCAGATTCCGCAAAATGGCTTGAGGCCATGAAATCTGAGATGAGATCCATGTATGAGAACAAAGTGTGGACTTTGGTTGACTTGCCCGATGATCGGCAAGCAATTGAGAATAAATGGATCTTCAAGAGGAAGACGGACGCTGATAGTAGTGTTACTATCTACAAAGCTAGAATTGTCGCAAAAAGGTTTTCGACAAGTTCAAGGTGTTGACTACGATGAGAGTTTCTCACTCGTATCTATGCTTAAGTCTGTCCGAATCATGTTAGCAATTGCCGCATTTTATGAAATATGGCAAATGGATAAACAAAACTGCATTCCTTAATGGATTTATTAAAGAAGAGTTGTATATGATGCAACCAGAAGGTTTTGTCAATCCTAAAGGTGCTAACAAAATATGCAAGCTCCAGCGATCCATCTATGGACTGGTGCAAGCATCTCGGAGTTGGAATATACACTTTGATAAGTTGATCAAAGGATATAGTTTTATACAGACTTGCGGTGAAGCCTGTATTTACAAGAAAGTGAGTGGGAGCACTACAGCATTTCTGATAAGTATATGTGAATGACATATTGTTGATCGGAAATAATGTAGAATTATTCTGCAAAGCATAAAGGAGTGTTTGAAAGGAGTTTTTCAAAGAAAGACCTCGGTGAAGCTGCTTACATATTGAGCATCAAGATCTATAGAGATAGATCAAGACGCTTGATAAGTTTTTTCAATGAGTACATACCTTAACAAGATTTTGAAGTAGTTCAAAATAGAACAGTCAAAGAAAGAGTTCTTGCCTGTGTTACAAGGTGTGAAATTGAGTAAAGACTCAAAGCCCGACCACGGCAGAAGATAGAAAGAGAATGAAAGTCATTCCCTATGCCTTGGCCATAGGTTCTATAAAGTATGCCATGCTGTGTACCAGATCTATTGTATACCCTACACTGATTTTGGCAAGGGAGTACAATAGTGATCTAGGAGTAGATCACTGGACAGCGGTCAAAATTATCCTTAGTGGAATAAGGATATGTTTCTCGATTATGGAAGTGACAAAAGGTTCGTCGTAAAGGGTTACGTCGATGCAAGTTTTGACACTAAATCTAGATGACTCTAAGTCTCGGTCTAGATACATATTGAAAGTGGGAGCAATTAGCTAGAGTAGCTCCATGCAGAGCATTGTAGACATAGAAATTTGCAAAATACTTACGGATCTGAATGTGACAGACCCGTTGACTAAAATTATCTCACAATCAAAACATGATCACACCTTAGTACTCTTTGGGTGTTAATCACATAGCGATGTGAACTAGATTATTGACTCTAGTAAACCCTTTGAGTGTTGGTCACATAGAGATGTGAACTATGGGTGTTAATCACATGGTGATGTGAATTATTGATGTTAAATCACATGGCGATGTGAACTAGATTATTGACTCTAGTGCAAGTGGGAGACTGAAGGAAATATGCCCTAGAGGCAATAATAAAGTATTATATATTTCCTTATATCATGATAAATGTTTATTATTCATGCTAGAATTGTATTAACCGGAAACATAATACATGTGTGAATACATAGACAAACAGAGTGTCACTAGTATGCCTCTACTTGACTAGCTCGTTAATCAAAGATGGTTATGTTTCCTAGCCATAGACATGAGTTGTCATTTGATTAACGGGATCACCTCATTAGGAGAATGACGTGATTGACTTGACCCATTCCGTTAGCTTAGCACCCGATCGTTTAGTATGTTGCTATTGCTTTCTTCATGACTTATACATGTTCCTATGACTATGAGATTATGCAACTCCCGTTTACCGGAGGAACACTTTGTGTGCTACCAAACGTCACAACGTAAATGGGTGATTATAAAGGTGCTCTACAGGTGTCTCCAAAGGTACTTGTTGGGTTGGCGTATTTCGAGATTAGGATTTGTCACTCCAATTGTCGGAGAGGTATCTCTGGGCCCACTCGGTAATGCACATCACTATAAGCCTTGCAAGCATTGTGACTAATGAGTTAGTTGCGGGATGATGTGTTACGGAACGAGTAAAGAGACTTGCCGGTAACGAGATTGAACTAGGTATCGAGATACCGACGATCAAATCTCGGGCAAGTAACATACCGATGACAAAGGGAACAACGTATGTTGTTATGCGGTCTGACCGATAAAGATCTTCGTAGAATATGTGGGAGCCAATATGGGCATCCAGGTCCCGCTATTGGTTATTGACCGGAGACGTGTCTCGGTCATGTCTACATAGTTCTCGAACCCAAGGGTCCGCACGCTTAAAGTTACGATGACAGTTTTATTATGAGTTTATGTATGTTGATGTACCGAAGGAGTTCGGAGTCCCGGATGAGATCGGGGACATGACGAGGAGTCTCGAAATGGTCGAGACGTAAAGATCGATATATTGGACGACTATATTCGGACTTCGGAAAGGTTCCGAGTGATTCGGGTATTTTTCGGAGTACCGGAGAGTTACGGGAATACGTATTGGGCCTTATTGAGCCATACGGGAAAGAAGGAAAAGGGCCTCAAGGGTGGCCGCACCCCTCCCCTTGGTCTGGTCCGAATTGGACTAGGGAAGGGGGGCGCCCCCTTCCTTCCTTCTCTTTTTCCCTTCCTCTTTTCCTATTCCATATGGGAGGTGGAATCCTACTAGGACTAGGGAGTCCTAGGACTCCACACATGGTGCGCCCCCTCCTAGGGCCGGCCTCCTCCTCCCTTGCTCCTTTATATACGGGGGCAGGGGGCACCCCAGAGACACAACAATTGATCCTTGAGATCTCTTAGCCGTGTGCGGTGCCCCCTCCACCTTATTACACCTCGATAATACCGTTGCGGAGCTTAGGCGAAGCCCTGCGTCGGTGGAACATCATCATCGTCACCACGCCGTCATGCTGACGAAACTCTCCCTCAACACTCGGCTGGATCGGAGTTCGAGGGACGTCATCGAGCTGAACGTGTGTAGAACTTCGGAGGTGCCGTGCGTTCGGTACTTGATCGGTCGGATCGTGAAGACGTACGACTACATCAACCGCGTTGTGATAACGCTTCCGCTGTCGGTCTACGAGGGTATGTGGACAACACTCTCCCCTCTCGTTGCTATGCATCACCATGATCTTGCATGTGCGTAGGAATTTTTTTTAAATTACTACGTTCCCCAACAGTCAGTACATTGAATGTACTTGCAAGCTCACAATAACCAGAAGCATTCAAGACAAACAACAACATGGCAATTACAGGTTAAGCAGGAATTATCATGAGATCATCAGGATAACATGTCATGAACAACATGAACATGATACCGCTAGAATAATATGAGCATGGCATGAAAATATAAATCTGACGATACTAGCATGCAACATGATGACACTATATGCACCATTTATTCTGCTCGGGTTACCTACTAACCATCACATGCATCACTTACCAACCTCAGACATCACACGATCATCTCAGGATCAAATCAAGCTTGGTATAAACAATACCGTAGTAATCATTACATGACCTCAAGGAGCTTGATCTTTACCCACAAATATCCAACAACTCGGTATCCTCGATACCACGGTGATCATTCACGGATCACAAACGGAACCACTCTTGGCTCAACGGGTTACCTTGTAACATAACAGTGATCATTCACGGATCACATAACCAACTTATCTCCTCATCGAACCAGGGTTGTTATTAATCAAGTTATTATTAATACTGTTGACCCATAGTGTGACCAACTACGAACTGGGCCCTTATCTGCGGGCACGGCTATCGATAGATTTAGTACACACTCTGCAGAGGTTAGCACACTGTACCCACACCACGGAACCCATGTCATCGCACTCCCATTCGGGTGGACCAACGGCGTTCCGACAAAACCGTCCTACTGCCATAACACTCTCCCGGCCACTCCGACCAACTCCCCTTTGGGCTAAGTCATGGGTGGCCCCGTTCCTACCAAAGTCATCAACGGCCACCGTCGTGGCAAAACATAAACGGTCCCAAATGGGGACAAGGTACCATAACAACAACAACAACGGGCACACAAGGCTTATGTCCGCCTACCTGACCAGGGTAGCGCGTGCCCATAACCTTCCCTCGTTGGGGGCACCGGCGAGAGGCATGACAATAGACCCAGTTAGGACCTTCCCATAAAGGCAAGTGTGGTTGCACTGGTCAGCTTGATATGGTGGCACCATGACTCAGCTAACAGTTGTTCAAGTTCAATTTAATCCAGTTAAACTCGAATGCAATATGCTAAGCCATGATAAAATAACATGATGCAATTATAATGCATGAGCATGATATCAACATAAGCATGGGGGTGCAACATAACTATCAACCACATCAACAATGAATCATATCCAACTAAGCATAGCATAATGCCGAGCATTAATATTACAAGTACAACACTACTCATAGCATAACTTGACCACTAGCATAAACAATAAATACCATGCAAGAACACATCAATAACATTACCGAGTAAACACTAATCTAACAGCAAAGGAACAATGCATACTAACGGTACTCGGTAACCGACGTTAGTCATGCACCAAAGAACATGACCAACCCAACATGTACTACTATCAAGAATGACCAATATGAAAGTAATACTAGCAGGTAGAGCATGATGACAGAGTGCAAGAAAACATAACATGACGGTAACCACCGATCCATAAGCATAACCGAAATAATGACAGCAGTAGCAAAACAAACATACAGTTTATTAAAGATTCAAGTTGAAAACCAATGCTACTGCATGGCTATCATGCAAATGGTGGTTGTGGCTTGCCTGGGGATGAAGAATACTCCGGGAAGAAGTGGGTGAAGCCGCGGAACGAAACGCCGGATGGTTCTCTCTCGGAGGGAGCTGATTAGAGGCAAGGGAAAAATGGTCATTTTCACTGTGGAACCACCTAGTGAAAATGTTACCAACAGAGAGAGCTCGACGAGACAAAGAAGTAGGCTCTGGAATCACCTCAAACGGAGTTACGGTAGCGAAGTTATGAGGTGTTGAACACCAGGGACAAATCTGTGAAAGTTTTTATCACTAATGGGTCAATGAGAGGAAAAACAGAAAGCGCCTTCGGGCCAAACACGTTTTCTATAAGGGAAAGCGCATTTAAAGCCGCAGTAGAGGAAAATACGTTTTCCAGAAGGGAAACATATTCCTGCCAAAGAAGGAAAGGAATATGTTTTCATCAAACAAAACCGCACTCACCAGAAACTGTTTCCACTTGCCAGGTGGGATGAAGCACCTCGGCCACTGGCGTGTGGGGCCCAGGGGTAGGGGGGCCAGGCGCTCCTCTTCTTCCTCCCGTGCCTCTGTTCCTCTCATGGAACAGAGCAGGGGAAGGAAGCGGCCAAGGAGCCGGCCGGCTCCGACTGTCTTTGGCCGAGCGGAGACCACCGGCGGGACCAGGGCGGTGAGGGGGTTCCATCCAGAGGGAGCATGTCCGCCTGGGAGCCGCGGGGAGGAGGGGAGGGGTGGTGCCATGGGGAGCACAGGGGCGGCGGCGGCGGCGGTGGTCTCAGTGTTGCGGTTATCTCCTGCGATGGGCAAGTGGGTGGGGCGGCTCAGCGGGACAAGGGGGAGTCAGTGGATGTGGTGGGAGGAGGAGAGGAGGCTCGTGTTGGCCGGAATCACACCAAGGCTGAGGCGGCCATGGAGGACAGAGGCGAACTCCGGCGAGATGTGGCGATCCTGGTGACCAAATGAGGCGAGGGAGAGATGAGTGAGGTGCGGAGGGGTTCGGTGGTCCTTATATAGGCGCGGAGGAGGGCTCTAGAGCTCACGGGCGATCTCCCGACCAAGCTTTAATGGCGGGCAGAGGCTGGACGTGGCACGGGCATGGCGCTAGTGGCGCATTTATGGCAAACCACGACGTGGCACCGATGCAGGGCGACGCAGGGCATCACGAGGGAGCTGCAGGACATGAATGGAGGTTGAGATGAGGAGGGAGGAGACGAGCACATGGGCAAGAACAAGCCAGGGCATGCAATTAGTGTGACGCCAGCATGATCACCACAGGCACTCGTGCAAACGGCGTGTTCTGGCCGGGCCGACCATGTCCAGTAGATGGATCTTAGTGCCCTTAGTCCAACTCAAGAAATAATTTGGTCCAGGGGCAAAGAAGAAATTTGCAGAAGACCCCAAAGCAAACCAGCAGCCAAGTGTTTGTGTTGTGTAGTGGGGACAGCAGCTTGGTAACACAGTAAATAGTTTGTCTGGTGATGATCACACAGTAAGGTGATGTTGATCACCAAAAATGAGACTAAGAGGAGGAGTTTAGATGAGGGTTGCTGTAGAAACCACTATAATGACCAGAATTAGAGATTTGCATGATGCACCCACATGATGAGGCAAGTTGAGCTTAAATTGGGCATAACCCAATTATTTGAAGATATGAAGATTGCTCAAAAAGTTTCATGTCATTTGGACGTGCCAAAGTAGCACTTGCTTCATATAGCTTTGCTTTGGACAGAAACTTGGAAAAATTGCACAGGGCAAATTATGTAATGGATTGAGCCAAATTTGGTTGGAGATAGGTTATATAGGTAGCAGAAGGCCCTGGAAAATTTTCCGCAATAATGGAGCAATAAAAAATGTACTTGCTTCACTAACTGAAAATTTGGGCAGAAACAAAGAATTGATACTCAGCTCACAAGGATGCATTTCATAAGCTCAAATCTTGAGGAGGGTGATGATTTTGTGATATTAAGGGCCATGCAAAATTTCAAATCAATAGGATTTACCTAGCTAGTACTTCCTTCACAACCAATTCCCTCAGACAGGAACTTTGAAAAATTGCTCAGGAATATTCACTAGGAAAATTAAGTTGAATTTCGGCATGAGGCAATTATTTGGACATGAAAAGGTGTCCAAGAAGTTTAGGGTCAATTGGGAAAAGATCAATGGCACTTGCTTCCCAATCTGCGACTCAGGACGGAATAGGAAAATAATTAATTGAGCATGACGGGAAACATGGCAAATGAAATATTTTGCCATATTTGAGGAAGATATGACCCAAACAATTCATGAGAACTATTTGGGAATTTTGGGAGTGATAGAAATATAGGTTACTTCACAACCTAGGGCAAATTGCGTTATTCCTTTAATAGAAAAAGGAATATTCTCTAGAAAAAGAATATTGGGGTCTGGTCCAAGATGGAAATGACAAAGCCTTGGGAAGGGTCTGGGGATGACAAGCCACTCTGGCAAGAAAGAAGAGGTCATCTTCCTCAATTTCCGGACCACCTAGCCACGAAAAAGGAAAAGTCAGGCAAAAAATCCAAGATAAACAAAAGAAAAAGAAAGGGCCAAAAATCAGGCCGCGCCGCGGACGCGTGTGCACGCGCATGAGCTCGGAGTTAGGCGACGAGAGGGAACATGACGGAGAGCTCACGGGGAAGAGGCGGCCGAGGGAGCGCAGGGAGGAAGAAGACTGCGAGCTCCGAGCCAAACCGCCATTGTTCGCCTGTGGGCGCGGGCGGCTTGCGTTGGTGAGGAAGCAGACGGAGGGGGAGAGGGGTCCAGGGGAACGGCGACAATGTGGAGAAGCCAAAGGACATGCTCACGCGCGTGAAGACGACGAGTGGGGAGCGGACGAAGCAGAGACGACGCCCTGGACGCGGCCACTACGCATAGAGCGCGTGCACAGGCACGCCATCGCCATAGTCACCACGTGAACCGGGGCATTCAATGCTCTACAGCACCCAAAACGTTAGAGCATTGATGAGGCAATGGCTGGATCTGGGGTGCTATGGTTAAATGGTAATCATCGTCTGAAGTTTACTGCAGTAAACTTGGCCGTGCACTGGTGATCAACAGGAACTTTATTGGAGCCAAAGAGTTTGTCTGGGGTGATCAGCTTAGGAAGGACTATAATCATGTTAACTTTAAGAAGATTTGGATCAAGGTTTAACATAGTTGCTTTCAACTGACCCAGATGGTCCAGAAAATGATCAAGATGATGCACTCAAATGGTGTGGCCACTTGAGCTCAAATTTGGCAAGGCTTAGTGATTTGGACAGATAGTGCTGTAAAAATTCATACCAATTGGATTTACCAAAATTGTACTTCCTTCACAGCTATTCTCTCTGTCTAGAAACTTGCAAAAATCCTAGAGAAATGTTGGCTTGATGAATTGGTCCCAAATTTGGTGGAGAGATGTTATTTGGGCAGGAGCACAATCAGGTTATTTCTCATAATTAATGAAGCAATATAAAATATACTTGCTTCATGACCTGAAAATATTAACAGAATTAAATATTTGACCCTGTGCTCACATAGATGATTGGATGGGGCTGAAATTTGGAGGAGTGCAATGATATGAGCACATTAAGGAGTGTGCAAAATTTAAACTCATTTGGAAACTCCTAGCTAGTACTTCCTTCACAATGCCTTCTGTCTCGCAAATAAAGTTGAATAAGATTGCTGAAGAAGATTGAAAAATAAACTCCTAGCTAGTACTTCCTTCACAACCTGAAAATAAACTCATAGCTAGTACTCATGACAGAAATTTTGAAAAATTGCTGAAGAAGATTGGCTAGGAAAATAAAGTTGAATTTTCTCATGAGGAAATGATTTGGACATAAGAGAATGCCCAAAAGGTTTGGGAGCAATCAGGAAAGGATAGGTGGCACTTCCTTCACAGAAAGCCACACTGGACAAAAATGAAAAATAATTATTGGGGAATTATTATTGGGCTAGGATAGGAAAGTTTGGGCATACTTGAGCAACATATGACCTAAAGAAATTATGGGAATTAATTGGGATTTTTGGGAGTGACAGAAATATAGGTTGCTTCACAATCTAGGGCAGACAGGGTTATTCCTTTAATTGAAAAAAGGAATATTCCTGAGAAAAGAATTTTAGGGTTTCGACTAGAATGGAAATGGAATGATCTTGGGAAAGCTTTGAGAATGATGAGCCACATGGGAGGGGAATGAGGTTGATTTCCCAGCTGACAAGGCCACAGAACCACTCCAAAAAGAAAAACAGAGCAAAAACCAAATAAATCAAAAGAAAAAGAAAAGGGCCAAAAGCCAGGCTGTTACAACTCATACCCCCTTAAAGAAATCTCGTCCTCAAGATTTGGTTGCTCAGGGAACATGTATAACTTGAGGACACCGTTTCCAACTCGGGTATCCATTTCCTTTATTTATTGTTCCCCCAAGAATTTCAGATGATCAACTTACCTTGCTCTGGGGTGGTTTGCTTCAGCTTTCCCAAATCCTGTCAGATTCTTGCTCATATACCAATTCCTTTTTACCGACGTTGATTTTCCATACCTGTGGTGATATCCAATGGATCTGAGCATAAGTTTTCTTTTGGTCATGAAAACCTTTTTTCCTCTGTCATGGGGTTGCTTCAATTAAATGAAGGCCTTGTGGTTACAATAAATGCTGAGAATTAATCATGGCCATCTTCTGACGGGATCTGACTGCTCATAGGTGGTACTGATTTATTTTGATTTATTCCTTTGGCTCGAGCATGAGATATGTACCAAAGATTCGACTGCCTTCTGTCGTGGGCAATATAACGGTGTATGGAGTTATAGCTGTGTCATACC
Organism: Triticum aestivum; assembly: GCF_018294505.1. Taxonomy (NCBI): domain Eukaryota; kingdom Viridiplantae; phylum Streptophyta; class Magnoliopsida; order Poales; family Poaceae; genus Triticum; species Triticum aestivum. The sequence goes on from NC_057796.1 coordinate 189,623,458, forward strand.
TCAAATATTTACATCTTCAGACTGGCCTGATAGGGGACTACCAGACAAATGCTTTTCCTGACAGACTGACCGTGTACTTGATTCCGTCGGTGAGTATCCTGGCTCTGAGCTGATTATTCAACTTTTGATTTTCTCATTTTGTAGGTATACCCAATTGGATTTTCTCGTAAGCCAATCAGTCCGCGTCAGTATCACACTAATGCACTGTCCCCAGAGATTATATGACGAGTTGGCAAACAGTCCAGTTCAAGGATCTGATTTGCAATAATTTTGTCAGAGGTACAATGTAGTTAAGACATATGCCTGCCGCAAAAATTGAGTATTGGTTGCATATGATTCTTATATATGGTGAGCATGCATCCCCAGTCATATCAATCAGTCATACGAGATTGCGGCAATGATCTAGCAGATATACCTAAGGAAAGTAAGGATCCCACAACCTCACGAGTCAGGCAAAGGAAAATAACCAGAGGTACATCTCATGAATTACAAGAACCGACAAGATCTTGGGATGACATCACAGAATCAACAGCCTTGACAATGGTCATCAAGGTCATTATTCCCGCACCGACAAGGAGATCTCATGAGATTGTCACCCTTTTTGCATGGTTGGCCTCAAAGTTTAGCTTTGTACAGCTACAAGCCCCGATCATTTGTCATATATGTGTGGAACTAGGTCAGAAAACAGGCACAAGGAATAATGTCAAAAATATTGTACCAATCACGTCCATGGTCATATGAAGAATCAAGGACAGGGTCTGGATACCAAATCAGTTGGAGGCTGTAATTCCATATGGATCCACAAAGGCATACTCTCAGCGGCCTAATCTATTTTACAAGGATTTCATATCCCGCTGACCCGCTTAAAATGGTTAGTGTGGAATACCCAAGTCTGTTTTGTCCGATCCAAGATTCCTTTGCAACCACAACAGTTTTACTTCAATGGCAGTATTTAAGCATCGCACAAGATATTACCACGAGATGGGTATACCGACACAATGGTAAATTAAAAGCAAAACCATCAGCTCAGGTCAGGTATAATCACTGGCGGAATCAAGTGCATGGACAACAGGTCATGAAAAGTGTTTTCCCGCCAGCTCTCCTGTCAGGACAGCCCCAAGCTATTAATATTTGAGGTATGACACAGCTATGAGTCCATACCCTCACTTATTGCCCACGACAGAAGGCAGTCGAATCTTTGGTACATATCTCATGCTCAAGCCAAAGGAATTAATCAAAATAAATCAGTACCACCTATAAAGCAGTCAGATCCCGTCAGAAGATGGCCACGATTACTTCTCAGCATTTATTGAATACAGAAGGCTTGCATTTATTTGAAGCAACCCCATGACAGAAGTAAAAAGGTTTTCATGACAAAAGGAAAATTTATGCTCAGATTCATTGGATATCACTACAGATATGAGGGAATCAATGTCAGCAAGAGGAATTGGTATAGGAGCAAAAAAACCTGACAGAATTTGGGAAAGGTGAAGTAAACCACCCCAACGCAAGGTAAGTTGATCATCTGAAATTCTCGAGGGAACAATAGCTAAAGGGAAAAAAGGATACCCGAGCTAGAAACTGTGTCCTCAAGACATACTTTTCCCCTGAGCAAGCAAATCTCGAGGACGAGATTTCTTTAAGGGGGTAAGAGTTGTAACAGCCTGGTTTTTGGCCCTTTTCTTTTTCTTTTTGATTTATTGTTTTTTGCTCTGCTTTTCTTTTTGGAGTGTTTATATGGCCTTGCCACCTGGGAAATCATCCTCATTCCCCTCCCATGTGGCTCATCATTCTCAATACTTTCCCAAGATCATTCCATTTCCATTCTAGCCCAGACCCTAAAATTCTTTTCTCAGGAATATTCCTTTTTCTATTAATGGAATAACCCTGTCTGCCGTAGGTTGTGAAGCAACCTATATTTCTGTCACTACCAAAAATCCCAATTAATTCTCATAATTTATTTGGGTCATATCTTGCTCAATATGCACATACTTTCCTGTCCTAGCCCAAGAATAATTCCCCAATAATTATTCTTCATTTCTATCCAGTGTGGCTTTCTGAAAAAGGAAGTGCCACCTATACTTTACTGATTGCTACCAAACCTTTTGGGCATTCTCTTATGACCAAATCATTGCCTAATGCCAAAATTCAACTTCCTTAGTTATTTTTCAAACTTGCCTCATGCCTAGCCAATCTTCCTTAGTAATTTTTCAAACTTGCTGTCAGACAGAAAGCATTGTGAAGGAAGTACTAGCTAGGAGTATCCAAATGAATTGACATTTTGCACACTCCTTCATGTGCTCATATTAGCACACCCCTACAAGCTTGAGCTCCATCCCTTTATCAATGTGAGCACATGATCAAATCTTTGATTCTGTTAATATTTTCAGGTTGTGAAGCAAGTATATTTTATATTGCTTCATTTTGGCTGAAAATTTACCAGAGCACTCTCTTGACCATACAACCTCTCTCCACCAAATTTGGGACCAATTCATCAAGCCAATATTTCTCTAGGATTTCCGCAAGTTTCTGGACAGAGAGAATAGCTGTGAAGGAAGTACCATTTTGGTGAATCCAATTGGTATGAAATTTTTACAGCACCTTTATCTGTCCAAATCACTAAGCCTTGCCAAATATGAGCTCAAGTAGCCACACCATTTGAGTGTATCATCTTGATCCATTTTCTGGACCATCTGGGTCAGTTGCAAAGCAACTATGTTAAACCTTGATCCAAATCTTCTCAAAGTTAACAGGATTATAGTCCTTCCTAAGCTGATCACCCCAGACAAACTCTTTGGCTCCAATAAAGTTCCTGTTGATCACCAGTGCACGGCCAAGTTTATTGCAGTAAACTTCAGACAATGATTACCATTTAACCATAGCACCCCAGATCAAGCCAGGGCATCATAAATGCTCCATCTTAGAAGGACATAATGCTAGACACCATTTTCTTGCCTCTCGTGAGCTCCATGTGCATTGTCCTGTGGTGACCGCGCAGCTAGCAAGCCAGTGCGCACACTCTGTGCGAAGTGGCCGCATCTAGGGCGCCGTTTCTGCTTCGTCCGCTCCCTACTTGTCATCTTCGCGCGCGTGAGCATGTCCCGTGGCTTCACCTTGTCGTCGTGGTTCCCCTGGACCCCTCTCCCCCTCTGGCAGCTTCCTCACCGACGCAAGCCGTCGCGCGCCCACGGGCGAACAGTGGCGGTTTGGCTCGAAGCTCACCTTCTTCTTCCTCACTGTGCTCCCTTGGCCGCCTCTTCCCCGTGAGCTCTTGTGACAGCCTGTATTTTTGCCTTCTCTCTTTTTTCGGACTTGCCTTCTCTCTTCTTCCGGACTTGGTTTTTACCGTGGTTTTAGCCCTGACTTGATTTGGATTTTGGAATCATTTCAAATGGACTTGTCACTTGGGCATATCCTTGACTTTCACCCAAGTGACCTATCTACTTTATTCCTCTAATAAATCCCCAAAATAATCAAATGAATATTTTTCATAAAAGAAAAATATTCATTTTTCTCTCTGAAATTCAATTCAGAAACTTGTGCTCCAAAGCAACCCCAATTTTTCTTGCCCAGAAAAATCTGAAATAATTCCTGAATATTCTTAGAACCTTGGCACACCTTCCCATGCAAAAATATTGCATGACTTTTTGGAATATTTTTGCCATAGAAAATCATTTCTCTTCTGGCCCAAAATTCCAGTTTGTACAACAAGTACATTTTCCCTTGAGCTTTTGGCCCTGATCTTTCTTCAGCTTAAACACCCTCCTAAGAAACCCTAAACCCCAGGAGATCAGCCCTAATGGCCTTCTGGAAGGTGGCTTAACTTGGCGACCAAGTTTCTGGTCAGAAACTTGCCAGCTTGGTTAAGTCAAATCTGGTTGGCCTGAGCATGAGCTATCACCACTCCTAGACTAAACACTGCATGGACGAACGCGTAGACAAGGTTTGGATGCACTTGGGCGTCGTCTTGACCATGCCAGCTTGGTGACCGCGCGAAGACACGGCGCCTGGCAATGTCTCGACGCGCTCTGGCTGGCGCTTTCCTCTCTGTTTCGCGCGTGCTTGTTCCAGCACTCGCCGACGCCGGCCGCGCCGCACCTACAGCATCGACCCATCACCCTTGACCGCTCCCTGGCGCTCGCCAATGCCGGAGCCGCCGCAGCAAGCACGGGTGCGTCGTGGCCAAAATGCCACAGTACGCGCGTGCGCTTGTCCAATTCCTCCACCGCCTCCTGTGCTCGTCCGCGAGCGTGGGAAAGCTCCTGCGTTGACGCTGAGTGTTTGCCCCCTCGCATTGGAGCTTCCTGTCTCCGTTCGCCGCGTGTCCACAGAGCAATAGCGGCGACAATTCCCCCCTCGCTCCGGCTATATATAGTGACCCCGCCTCGAATCCTAGCCAAGCACAACTCCACACCACCTCCACAAGCACGTAAAACGACCCCATCTCGGTCGGGCAGGCCTCTAGCCATCGCCCCGACCAGAGGACTCCGGCGACCTCCGTAGTCCAGCCGCTGCTCTCCGGTGCCTCTCGATCTCAAGCAACTGCATGGGCGGGGCATTGGGGGTCTGTTGGTGCTGCCTAGACACCACTGAGCCCTTGGAGCCGCCTCTAGCCATTGTCTTCCACCACTCCAGCGAACTCCGTCCGCCACCGTAGCTTGCGAGCTCGACCGCGAGCAACTCCGTCCACCCCAGCCAAGCTACGGGTACGGGCAGGTGCGCCACGAGCCCCGCTTCAATCCTATCCCTCTAGCATAGCCCCAAACCCCCTCGTCGCCGGCGTGAGCTTCGGCGAAGACCGGCCTCTCTCTGATCTCGCGCTCCCCCTCTCTCTCCTAATGCGCGGGACCCACCTGTCGGTCTCGAAACTTGCGCCCGAAGCGGTATGAGTGGAGGCGCCTTTCCCGTTTACTCCTTCGACGTCACCCCCCTGGTTTTCTGTTTAATTCAAATATTATTCAGAAATTTGACTAAATTTGACCAGCCACCATTTCTAAACCATAAGTCCAAATTATTTGATTATTTTTGCATTGTCTTTGTTTCAGAAAGCTCTACTAGCACACCAATGGGTGGATTTTTCCTTGCTGTCTAGAATTTCTGGTGCTATTCAGAGAGGTTTTTGATAATTATTTTTGTGGTTTTAAATTCTTTCAGAAGGAGAAGCTTGTCTTGAAGCAAACCAAGAGGGGTGTGATCCTCCTCTACATTAAGGCAAGCCACACCAGCATTTGGATGGTGTTATTTCAATATCTATGATTTTCTACTTGAATATGAGTTCTTATTTGCATTTAAAATTTGATAAATAAATTAGATTAATATCTAGTTACTTTATCATGCTTGATATGCTTGTTTTAGTTACTCGTTGAATGCATGAACTTGTTTGGCTAAGTACAGTAAGATTTTGCACTAGACATATTGCTACGGAAATTAATGATAGTTATTTTATTAAGTGATATTTTCAATTAAATGATGAACTAATAAAAATATTGCTTGATAATAAAAATGATTTATAACCATAGAAGTTTTGATTCTGAGTATTGCAAGATATTTATGTTGTTGAGTTTGATCCATGACTATGAGTTGTTTGCTTTGCATGTCGAGTAGTTGCATGATTATGGCATTATATCATGTTTGTGATAAAAAGTTTTTATCAAAGCTAAACTTGATTAAGTTCAACTTGAATATGATGATGATCACATCATGGTGCCACTGAATCGGGATTTTATTCAGTGCCACCACATTTACCTTGTGGGAAGGTCTGGATTCGGTCCTTTGTTGTGGCTCTCACCGGTGCCTCCCGCGAGGGAAGGTTATGGGCGTGCATACCCTGGCCTGGTAAGCAGACATAACCTTGTGTGCTCATTTTTGTTTTTATGGTACCTTGTCCCCGTTTGGGACCGTTTTGCCACGACGGTGGCCGTTGGTGTCTTTGGTAGACACGGGGCTACCCAAGACCTAGCCCTGAGAGGGAGTTGGTCGCAGTAGCCGAGGAGAGTGCATGACAAAGGGAGGGTTTCGTCGGAATGCTTTGGTCCACCCGAATGGGAATGTGAGGCCAGGTGTTCCGTAGTGTGGGTAAAGTGCGCTACCTCTGTAGAGTGTATTTAATCTATCGATAGCCGCGTCCTCAGTTATGGGCATAACTCGTGAGTAAGTCACACCATGGATCAACTTTTATAATAAATATTGCAAACTAAGTGATTGTTGTGATGCATTGGTTCATGGTGAATCATGAACTCTTGAGGTGTTGATGAGTGATTGGTTTCAGGTGTGACCCCGGTATGGTCACCATTTGGTTACGAGGTAACCGTCTGGTAAGTGAGTCCGTGAGACTCGGAGCAAGTATTGTTTGCATTGCATCTGTAGTATTTCTTGCATTGAATTAATCTGATTAATTATCATGATATTGTCTGTCATCGTGCTTATGTTTGTTGTGAGCTTGCAAGTACATTCAATGTACTGACCTGGCGTGTTATGCCAGCTTTCAGGCAAGTCGGTTCGCATCAGAGCGCATCTTGTGTGTAGGACGTGTCCACGTCGGTGTCCCTGTGCTATGGAGTTCCCCTTCGTCTTTCTTCCGCTGCCGCGTAGTTCGTGTGATCGAGGCCCCCGTCATGTTCATTAAATAATGTACATGCTGTCCAGGAGCACCGGGTGTGCCGCTTGGCCTCATATCTCGATGTAATATCAGACCTATGTAGTCCGCTAGCATCAATAAAGCGGTTGTTTCTGTACCATGTTGTTGTGTATTGCCAGAAGACTTGATCTCTGGGCTGGCAATGCAAGGTAAACCGATTGCTCTGAGCCGGGGTGCCACAACGCTTGGTATCAGAGCCGCGCTGATTGTAGGACACGCTAGACCACTAGTGCGTTAGTGAAATGGTAGATAGCTTTGTTTGAGTGCCGGTAGTCATAGAAATTGGTTGTTGCAGCGCATGCATGTTTTTTTGTTGTTATTTCTAACCGTATGGTTTGTGAGTGTAGATGGCACCAGTATCGATCTTGTACCATCCTGAGCCAGCTCCGTCCACATCACGGCACCTGCTTCAAAACGTGTGGCGACGACTCTACCCAGAGGGTGCTGATCCAGAGTATCGGGTGTATCGCGAGCATCTGGCCGGTGCATTGTATGAGTATTATGCTGAGGTTACTCTACACCACAGTTCCCCTTCTGGCGCTTAGACTTGTTCGACTAAGGGTGGTCTTGCTTCTACGCCATCTCAGGCGGCTCAGTTTGCTGCTATCGGGGCTCTTGTAGACCTGCGCTACAACGAGGTTCGCATGCATACCCACCCTGGTCTTTTTTACTACCCATCTCTGCACGAGAATGGGCGTATCTGCTTTCCTTTGATTAATCCGGCGTGCGATTTTCCCACTAGCCACCTTTCTCGTTACATCCCCGCTACTTATCTCCTGAACTACAAGTTAGCTCGGGAGCTTTCACGCGCTCGCGCAACTCTCGCGGTTGTTCGTATGAGGAACCCTCTGTCGGTGTCAAAACCGGCGGATCTCGGGTAGGGGGTCCCGAACTGTGCGTCTAAGGTCGATGGTAACAGGAGACAAGGGACACGATGTTTACCCAGGTTCGGGCCCTCCCTATGGAGGTAATACCCTACTTCCTGCTTGATTGATCTTGATGAATATGAATGTTACAAGAGTTGATCTACCACAAGATCGTAATGCCTAAACCCTAGAAGTCTAGCCTGTATGACAATGGTAATGAGTGTATTCTTTCCGGACTACACCCTCCGGTTTATATAGACACCGGGGTTATCTAGGGTTACATAGAGGCGGTTACATGTGAAGGAATCTTCATAGTCGATCGCCTAGCTTGCCTTCCACACCAAGGAGAGCCCAGTCCGGACACGGGTAGAGTCTTCGGTCTTCATGTCTTCACAGCCCATCAGTCCAGCCCATGGATAACAGGCCGGACGCCCGAGGACCCCTTAGTCCAGGACTCCCTCATTAGCCCCTAAAGCTGGCTTCAATGACGAGGAGTCTGGCGCGCATATTGTCTTCGGCATTGCAAGGCGGGTTCCCCTTTTTCCGAACTCCAAGATAGTCTTCGGATGTGACGATAGTATCCGGACCTGTAACACGTACCACACACAATTGCAGAGAGAATATAATATTTGCACGAGTCCTATCTGCTAACAGCTTTTTACAACATGACATTACGTCAGCCCGGTCATAACTTCGGACTGTTTCGTGTTCACCGTTCCACGTTTTGAGACGCGGTTGCCACTGGCATTTCTTGTCAAAGCAGAGATCGTGTCCCTTTATTGCGGGATTCTCATCAATGCGGGCATGGGTAAACCAACCGTGTCGTTTATACAGCCCTTGGGAATAGGCGAATTCTAAGGCGAGTGGGGAGGCGCTCAACATTTACTGCCTTTATAAGGCGACAAGGACTTGCCCTTCTTCTCCCACGCCTTCTCTCTATCTCCGCCCTTCCAATCTCGAGCTCCAGCGCCCAAGTTCTCATCTCCTTTCCACTCGAGCTAGCACTCAACCATGTCCGGATCCAGAGGTCAGGGCAAGTGGATGGTCTCCTCCGTCAAGGAAGAGGACATTACTGAGCTTCGGTGGCCGTATACTTGGCAAAGCAAATCGTCCACCGCCTGCCGGCCGAGGGACAACTCGTCCCCACACCGGAGCCCAACGAGAGGGTGGTATTCCTCCCTCATTTCTTCCGTGGACTAGGGTTCCCACTCCACCCTTTTGTTCGCGGGCTAATGTATTATTACGGGATAGGTTTCCATGATCTGTCCCCGAACTCCTTCCTCAACATCTCAGCGTTTCTCGTCGTGTGTGAGGCCTTCCTCCGCATCCAACCCCACTTCGGGCTGTGGCTCAAAGTCTTCAATGTGAAGCCGAAGGTGGTGGATGGCAAGCACACGGAGTGCGGGGGAGGCATGGTGAGCAAGCTGTCAAACGTCTCCTGGCCGGAAGGCACTTTCGTGGAGACGGTAAAGGAGTGGCAGAAACATTGGTTCTACACCACAGAACCCTGCGGCACCACCTGGGCCGCAGCTGCCGAATTCTGCTCCGGTGCTCCCATGCGACTCACCTCCTGGGTCGAGAAGAGTCTGAACTGGTGTTCGCCCGATGATCTGATAGTGCTGCAGACGCGCGTTCAGAGAATGATAGCCAAGAATGTCAAGCTTGTTGATGTTATCCAGGTGATGCTAGTTCGCAGGATCCTCCCGTGCCAGCGCAGAAGTCGCCCTCTGTGGGAGTTTAATCCGAAGAAGAACCAAACCCTGGAGAGGCTCTTCGAAACTACTCATGAAGGTGACTAGAAGTTGCTCTTTAAGGGCAACGAGAAACCGCCGGCCACGGATTCAGACCGTGGTCACGATTGTAAACACCTCGCCAACGAGGTATGTTATTTTTGACGTATCCCCAACTTAATTGTTTCGAGGATGATGTCTGAGTTTTATCATTACTTTTTCAGGATTGGATGGAGAGGGCGAAGCGGATCCAGTGTCCGTCTCCGCTGCCTGAAGAACCAGTCATCCCGCATCTGGCGAAGATGTTGGTGCAAGGGCAAGGTCTGGAGAAGAAGGCCAAGAAGAAGGCCAAGGGGGCCAAAAGTGGCCCCCGTCGCAAGGGCACACGAGGAAGCCCATTCCTCTGTCCTTGAGGACGACGACGAGGAAGAGGAGGAGGAGGAGAAGAAACCTCCCCCTAAGGAGAAGAAGAGGGGGGCCTCCACGAATCTGGAGGCGGGAACGCCCAAGAAGGGGAAGGGCACCCCTGCGGTCGACACCGCGTGGGACGTGGACAGCAGTCCGGAGCGACGGCTCCGCACTAAGCCCCGGGCCGCATCGTAAGTTTTATGACTCCCGTACATAAGTATACCCGACCTCTCCTTTTTATCGTTTTGACATGGTTAATTGTGCTATTGTAGTCCGGCCCGCGACAACGTCATGCGAACCTCATCTGGAAGTTCGTTGGATCCGGCGGAAATGGCCAGTGCATCACCGCCAACCACTCACTCCCCCGAGGCCCAGGATGATACCGAAGTGTTGTCCTAGAGGACCGCTCCGAGCCGGGGAGGAGCCCGGGACGCTGTCCGGGAGGCGCCACAAGGCGAAACCTCCGCTGCCGGACACATGGGGGAGCGGATCCCCTTGGAGACTAGCGAAGTGGGCTGTATTCAGTTCGGCCCACAGCCGGATACGATTCCGGAGACCCATATGGCTCCAGAATCGGGCGAGCAGCCTTCTTCGAAGGAGGGGAGTGCGCCGATTCCACCGGTGGCCCCTATCCAACCAGGGGCACCGGATAACCTGATGGAGGCACTACGAGGCGCCTCCATTGTGGATGAGCACCGTATCCTTATGGGTACGGTGATTGAGAAAGTTCAGTACGCCAAGAGCAGACTAAACGAGGCCTGCCACAACTTGTTGACAGGTTTTGAGGTAAGTCACGTAAAAACAGAACACCCCGTGTTGACAGTAGCCCCTGAGACACTGTCCGGTGTTCGGAAAGAAAGGCCGGACATGGGATCAACCCTTTGTAAGAGACTAATTATGTGATTAAACAGGCGTCGCTGTTGGCCGCGACCTCGCATGCTGCCGAAGTCTCTGAACTGAAGTAGAGGTTGGAGTGGACCGAGAACGAGCTCGGCGAGGTGAAGATTCAGTTCGACAAGAAGCAAGGTGAGTAACGACTTGCCGTGTATTCGGAAAGAATAAGTGGTGAGTATTGACCGGAGTGTCATAATGTGTGTAGGGGCAGCGACCGAGGTCGAGGCCCTGAAAAATGCCCTGACTGAAGCCGAGGGGAAGGCTGTCCAGCAGCAAGCCGCCCGTAAGAAGCTCAAGGCCCGGGTCGACAAGATCCAGCAGGAGCTCCAGGACGCAGTGAAAAAGTGTGAGGCTTTGGAGCGCGAAGCGTCGGTTCAAGAGACCGAACTTACCAAAGCTCGCCAGAGCGCGGAGGCCGCACAGAATGAGGCCGATGGCGCTCTCCAGGAGATCCAGGAGGCCAAGAAGATCGCAGCGGGTAAGGCATTTAACATGCAAAGCAAGTATGCGGAGAGGAAGTACCTTTTACTAACCCGGATTCGGAGTTTCCCAGGGGCTTTTGCGGATCTACCATGCAGCGTGTCCGATGCGGCGGAGTTCTTCCGAGCCAAAGAAGGGAGCTCCACGGAGAAGCTGTTCTGGACGCAGTACGCTATGCCAGAACATCCGGTGCCCTTTACCGATCAGCTGAAACAGCTGGTCGAGCTGCACAGGGTGACCGAACTGGCCATGAAGGACTTAATAATCTGGCTGTGGCTACCAGAGGCGATACCCAACAGTTATTTTGGCCTCGTGAAGCGGGTGGTGGAGGCTTGTAGGTGGCTAGACGTCGTCAAGCGATCAGTCTGTATCGAGGGTGCCCGCATGGCCTTCGCTCGTTGCAAGATGTGGTGGGCGAAGATGGACGCCGTCGAGGTGGCCATGGGGCCGCCGGAGGGCAAGGAGCACCGCACACCCGAGCGGTATTTTGCGGATGTCCTGGAGGGGTCTCGACTTGCAGCCGCGCAGTGCGGGCAGGACATTATTTTCGAATGAAGACATTCGTTTTTCTTGCCTTGTATGATGAAAACAAATCCGGTTTGTAATATAATGTTTGTTATGTTTTGATTGTTTCCTCCAGTGCGGCTGTGTTATATTGAATCTGAGGGTTGGCCAGTCGTTGGCTTCTGCCCTCACGTAGGTAGTACGGAGGTGTTCGGGATGGAATCTAAACAATCTTGATCCAATTATATGGTCCTTGAAGGAGTTGTTTAGCGCAACGAACCATGCAATCAGACTATGCAGCTTAAACGCCCTCACTTAGCCATAGGAGTTTTATAATAAAACATCGGTGCAGCCCCTGGTATACAAATCAGGCTGCTGTCAACGTCTGATCGGGAAGTACCGATCCTTCGCGAAATGCGGGAAAAATCTCCAACGATTTGTGACCTCTCGCCGCATCATGATAGTCAGTTTTCGGCTTTCTCTACTGAGGTGCTCATCTAGTTTAGACCAGGGCACAATCGCAGTAGTTCTGCCTTTACTACCCTAGCCGATATAGCGGAACGTAGGGTAGAAAGCACAGGAGCCGGGCAACCCAACTATTGACCAAAGATATGATTCAGAGCCAATGCATATAATGCTAAATTCGGGGTGCCGAACTTATCTATAAGAAGTGTTCGGACTTTGTTGCCGTATTATGGGGCCATAGGGAGCCCCTGGTGAATATGAGACGTACCAAAGTGTATGGGTGCGAGGATATAAGTAATTAATAGCAACGGGAAATAGAAAAAGAGCAGAGGTAGTATCTAGGGCCCCTTGACGTGGGCCGTAAATTGTTTCCATTATAGTTGGGTTAATGCGTCAAAGCGCATTTATACAAACAATGCGATAAGCAACCAGCTATTTAACATGCCAAAACCAGAGGAGAGCTGCATTTGGGTACTGAAAAACAGGTAGCGTAGTCATTGGATTGTCCTCTAGGGCTTCCCCTGTATGCCCTTGCTCTGCACCAATCTGGTGTACTCGTCCTTTGACAGGACCGGTAATCAGGCCATCGGAGGAGGCCTGTAGAAAAGATACCTGAAAAGAGGGAAAAAGAAAAAAAGAAATAGCAAAGATACTAGTGAGTCCGGAATCGGTGTAGACGAACTGTGGATCACAAGCTAGTTGTGCCTCCGTCATGCCCATGGGATTTTGAGTGCGTAATTATGTACGCGAGGTGCAGATGCGGCTACCTCATTAGTACCGGGACGGAGGCCGAATTGCTAGTCGAGCTCTTGACGAGCCGAACCGTCCTGTTGCAGTGTGGTCCGGGCTCTCTTGGTGATGTCCAGGGGCTCGGCAGCCGGATTCCGGTTCTGCTTGAGAAGGCCGCTCTGTACCTCTGCTGCTAGGGCGGCTGTGTGCTCCTCTGTTCCGAGGGAGCGTTCAGTGTTTTCGTTGACTGTTATGACGCCGCGTGGACTGGGCATCTTGAGCTTGAGACAAGCATAGTGCGGCACTGTGTTGAATCTAGCAAACGCAGTTCGTCCAAGCAATGCGTGGTAGCCGCTGCGGAAGGGGACGATATCAAAGATTAACTCCTTGCTTCGGAAGTTGCCCGGGGAACCGAAGACCACTTCTAGCGTGATTGAGCCCGTGCAACGGGTGTCTACGCCTGGTATGACTCCTTTAAAGGTAGTCTTTGTGGGCTTGATTCGTGAGGGATTAATGCCCATTTTGCGCACTGTATCCTGATAGAGTAGGTTGAGGCTGCTACCACCGTCCATTAGGACTCGTGTTAGGTGAAATCCGTTGATGATTGGGTTGAGGACCAGTGCGGCCGAACCGCCATGGCGGATACTAGTTGGATGATCTCGATGATCGAAGGTGACCGGGGATGACGACCACAGATTGAATTTCGGGGCGACTGGCTCTACCGCGTAGATGTCCCTGAGTGCTCGCTTGAGCTCCCTTTTGGGGATGTGCGTAGCGTATATCATGTTCACCATTTTTACTTGAGGGGGAAATTTCTGCTGCCCCCCAGTGTTCGGCTGCCGGGGCTCTTCGTCCTCGTCCTCGCTTTGTGATCCCTTTTCCTTGTTCTCGGCATTTAACTTGCCAGCCTATTTAAAAACCCAATAATCTCTGTTGGTATGATTGGCTTGTTTGTCTGGGGTGCCATGTATTTGGCACGGACGGTCGAGTATGCGGTCCAAGCTGGATGGTCCCTCATTGTTCCTTTCGTAGGGCTTCTTCCGCTGGCCGGACTTGGAGCCGCTGAATCCGGCGTGAACTGTCGTGTCATCGGTGTTATCGCCATTACTTCGGCGTTTGTGTTTATTGCGCCGGAGCTTGCCGGTGCTGTTTTTGGCCTCAGAGGGCCCTGCCTTGTTGGCTATGTTTGTACTACGAGCCAGCCAACTATCCTCACCCGCGCAAAAGCGGGTCATGAGTGCCGTGAGGGCTGCCATGGATTTTGGCTTTTCTTGGCCGAGGTGGTGGGCGAGCCATACGTCGCGGATGCCGTGTTTGAAGGCCGCTAGGGCTTCAGCATCCGGACAGTCAACGATCTAGTTCTTTTTGGTTAGGAACCTAGTTCAGAATTTTCTAGCTGATTCTACAGGTAGTTGAACTATATGACTTAAGTCATCGGCGTCTGGTGGCCGGACATAAGTGCCTTGGAAGTTGTCAAGAAAAGCTTCTTCCAAGTCCTCCCAGCTGCCGATAGAATTTTCAGGCAGGCTATTTAGCCAGTGTGTAGCTGGCCCATTTAATTTTAGTGGGAGGTATTTGATGGCGTGGAGGTCGTCTCCTCGGGCCATATGGATGTGGAGAATAAAATCTTTGATCCACACTGCAGGATCGGTTGTTCCGTCGTATGATTCAATATTGACGGGCTTGAACCCCTTGGGGAATTCGTGATCCAGTACTTCATCCGTGAAGCAGAGAGGCTGTGTGGCGCCTCTATATCGGGCTGCATGATGGTGCACCTGTGATGAAGTCCGTCTGCGGTTATCGGCCCGGGCGTGACTAGGTTTGTCACGTCCGAATAGGTAGCCGTCATCCCGAGTTGGGAAGCGTCCTCGCGATCCGTAGATTGATCTGGTATGTCCTGCTCTACTGTCCAGGTCCTGCCGAAGGTCGTATGTATGATCCCGAGTTGTTCTGTCCCTGTTTTTGCGAGGCGGTGGGGCCGGCTGTTGTTCGGCCTGAGTTGCCGTTTTATCCCGACCGCGAGGTGGTCGGTCCGCCGCACTATCCCGACCACGTGGTGGTCGTTCCGCATTACGCGAGGGAGGTATGTGATCTGGTGCCTCCTCGTCGAACTGAGGTAGCAGTCTGCACTTTGGTAACTCTTGGCTGGGCGCTTGGGGCCGTGTTCTTCGGCTGCCAGGACATCGGTCCATCTGTTAATGAGTTGGTCCTGATCGGCTTTGAGCTGCTGCTGCTTTTTCTTCAAGCTTCTTGTAGTAGCTACTAGCTGGCGCTTGAAGCGCTCCTGCTTGAGGGGTGCCTCAGGCACGATGAAATCCTTGCTGCCGAGGCTCTCTTCATCCTCGGAGACTGGATGATAACTATCGTTATCCGGGTCATTGGGCATGGCCTGTTTATCAGGGTTAACTTGCCTGTTGTCTTGTTCCTCCTGTTCGGATATACCTCCAACAGGGTCTTCATTGTTTTCGGCGTCGCTCGGAGTACTATTTTCTCCGGTGCCAGTGTTGCCATCTTTTGGGCGACGAGGCTTGGAACGACGTTTAGGGCGCCGACGCTTGGACTATGTTTTAGAAGGTTTATTCGCAACTGGATCTTCTTTGTCATCATTGCTAGCTTTTTTAGGTGTGTCAACCATGTACACATCATACGAAGAGGTGGCCGTCAAACGTCCGGTGAATGGCGGGTCTTGGCCTTGCTCCTTGTCGGCATCGTCATCCCTACCGTCGATGTCTTCGGAGCCATAATCAAGCACGTCAGTTAAGTCATTGACAGTGGCTATGAAGTGGGTGGCGGGTGGGAAGCAAAATTCCCAATCATCAGCTTCTAGCTCGAACCGAACATAGTTCGGCTGTGAGTCCTTCTCCAAGGACAAATTCTTTAAAGAGTTTAGCACATCACCCAAAGGTGAGTGCTGGAAGATGTCTGCGGCGCTGAATTCGAAAATCGATAACCGATCCAGCTTGGTGTCCGCAGGCGTACATGGTCCGGAACTTATAGCCGGAGACGAGTCTGGAGTTCCGTTGACACAAATATCGCATGGTGTCGAGTCTGTGTGCGGATCCAACGCCGCCGACTCGGTGGCCTCGGATGGCACGATCTGCTTCGGCTCTAAGGTCGTTGCAGCAACAGGAACCATCTCCTGGATGTGACCCGATGACAGATTTAAGTCATGTTCATCGGAGCGAGGGGGAGCGATCGTCGCGGTCTCGAATCCGTCGAAGATCAAGTCTCCGCGGACGTCCGCGACGTAGTTCAAGCTTCCGAATCTGACCTAATGGCCAGGGGCGTAACTATCGATCTGCTCCAGATGGCCAAGCGAGTTGGCCCGCAGTACGAAGCCGCCGAACACGAAGATCTGTCTGGGGAGGAAGGTTTCTCCCTGGACAGCGTCACTATGGATGATCGAAGGGGCCATCAAACCTTTCGTCGATGGCATAGTGGAACTCTTAGTGAAAGCACCAATGTCGGTGTCAAAACCGGCGAATCTCGGGTAGGGGGTCCCGAACTGTGCGTCTAAAGGTCGATGGTAACAGGAGACAAGGGACACAATGTTTACCCAGGTTCGGGCCCTCTCTATGTAGGTAATACCGTACTTCCTGCTTGATTGATCTTGATGAATATGAGTGTTACAAGAGTTGATCTACCACGAGATCGTAATGGCTAAACCCTAGAAGTCTAGCCTATATGACTATGGTAATGAGTGTATTCTTTCTGGACTACACCCTCCGGTTTATATACACACCGGGGGAATCTAGGGGTACATAGGAAGGAATCTTCATAGTCGATCGCCTAGCTTGCCTTCCACGCCAAGGAGTGCCTAGTCCGGACACGGGTAGAGTCTTCGGTCTTCATGTCTTCACAGCCCATCAGTCCGGCCCATGGATAACAGGCCGGACGCCCGAGGACCCCTTAGTCCAGGACTCCCTCACCCTCTTCCCGTTATCATCTATACTACTCCAGTTCCTTCCGCCTCTGTTCCCCCGGCGACCTTGCAGGGTACTGTTAACCCTCTGACGGTGACCCCTCGCAATGCTCGTGCTGCATGGTCTTCCCTTGTCGCTACTCCCGCCACTCCTATGCTTAGATACCATCCCCCGCCTGCCCCTGAGGGAGAGCCCTCGAGGCAGCGCCAGCGTGTCTCTCTTAACCAGGAGGTCTCTACTATCAGTTCAGGATCTGGATCTGGCTCAGGAGACGAGCCTACAGTAGCACCATCTGAGCAGTAGACCGTTAGAGTATCGCTGTAGTCATGAGCATGATGTATGGCTGTAATCGCACTTGTCATGATGCGTAGTTTCATGTATGAGGGTAGTAGACTCGTTGTGATGTTTACTTTCATGTTGGGACTATGTATAATTATGTTGGAACCTTTTATTCGCCTTGGTTTCGCTGCTTTCTTCCGGGATTTGTCATTAGCTTTTTCTCCATTTTGGAATTTTCTCATCATGGTTGCTATGTACTGGGAAAACGAAAAATAGGATGGCGCGTGGAGGCAGCAGCAGCCAATCTTGTGAGGATGTCCCTGTCCGTCGCTCCGCATGACAGGCAGGACATTCCCCTGAGCCATACCCGCCACCTCCGTCTCCACCGCTACATCCGCCTTCCACTGAGCAAATCCTGCTAATGTTTGAAGAAAGAAGGAGCAACGATCTGCTGGAAATACTGAAAAGTGTACAAGTTATGGTTGGGCAGAGTGGAAACCAGAATGGCCATCACTCCAAGCTGTCAGTTTTTCAGCGAACCAAGCCTCCCAGTTTCAGCCACGCTATTGATCCATTGGACGCCGACGACTGGCTAAGGACTATTGAGAGGAAACTGGAGATTGCTCGCATTGAAGAAGGAGACAAGGTTCCCTTCACAACGCATTATCTCGAAGGAGCTGCCGCTATATGGTGGGATAATGCCAAGACAATATGGCCTGCAGACGAGGAAATTACTTGGACAAAATTCAAGGATCATTTCCGCAAATATCATATTCCCACCGGAGTTATGAAAATCAAGCAACATGAATTCCTCACTCTCACTCAAGGCAGCATGACCGTCAACGAGTATCTGAATAAATTCAACCATTGGGCCCGCTATTCTCTCCATGATGTTGCCACAGAAGAGCGGAAGATCGACCGGTTTCTTGGAGGCCTGAATCAGCATCTCAGGTGCACTCTCAGCATGTTTGATTTCCCAGACTTCCTGACTCTGGTGAACAAGGCCCTCATCGCAGAAAGGGAACATAAGCTCCCACACGACAACAAGCCAGCGGTTAACGACCACAAGCGCAAATTCGAGCCGAAGAAGGACATGCAACCAGTGCAAAAGGCTCATACTTGGCAACAGACTCAGGTGGAGTACAAACCCAACTGGCAGCAGAATGTCAACAAGACTACCACTCAAGTCAAGAATGTCGTGACCAGCCCGGTGCACGAAGATTGTCAGTGCAACAATTCATGCTTCAGCTGTGGTCAAACCGGACACTACGCCAGATAGTGTCCCAAGAACAACAAACAAGCAGCTCCATTTCATCCGCAAGTCAACTACATGGAGCCGTATTCCGCCCCAGATATGATCCAAGGGCAAATCCATCATATCTCCACAGATGAAGCACAAGAGGACCCGGAAGTCGTCATTGGTATGTTTCCTGTTAATGACATACCAGCCGTAATTTTATTTGACTCGGGGGCTTCCCACTCTTTTATTTCGCGGAGTTTTGCTTCCCAAAACAATTTTCCTTGCTCGATTTTAGGAAAGCACATGATGGTACAATCCCCGGGATCCCTACTCAGAAGCAATCTCGTCTGCCATAATTGGGAAATTGACATCAAGGGCGTCAAGTTTCCAACATCATTGATAATCATCGACTCCAACAAATTGGATGTCATTCTGGGCATGAATTGGTTAACTCAATACCAAGTATGCATCACCTGTGCGACCAGAGAAGTTACCCTGAAAAACATGGAAGGTCGCACCACAAGTTTTTATGCCCGCAAATGAATACCCACGAAAGATATGGTTTTCGCAGCAGTGGCAGAAGAGGTGGAATTAATTCCAGTGGTCAGTGAGTATCCCGATGTATTTCTTGAAGAATTACCAGGCATGCCACCAGACCGAGAATTGGAGTTTGCAATTGACTTGGTGCCTGGAACCACCCCGATACATAAGAAATATTATCGGATGCCTTCCTCAGAATTGGTGGAATTGAAGAAACAACTGGATGAGATGCTGTAGAAAGGATACATCCGTCCAAGCTCTTCACCATGGGGATCACCAGCGATCTTCGTGGACAAAAAGGATGGCAGTCTTCGAATGTGCGTAGACTACCGACAGCTGAATGACGTCACCATTAAAAACAAGTATCCACTGCCGAGGATTGACGATCTGTTTGATCAACTCAGTGGGGCCAAAGAATTCTCAAAAATTGATTTGAGGACTGGATATCATCATCTCAAGATAAAGAAGGAAGATATTCCTAAGACCGTGTTCACCACTCGGTACGGTCTTTATGAATATACCGTTATGTCCTTCGGACTCACCAACGCCCCTGCCTTCTTTATGCATATGATGAACAAGGTGTTTATGGACTTCTTGGACAAATTTGTGGTGGTGTTCATTGATGACATCCTCATTTACTCCAAGAGCAAGGACGAACACAAGGAACATCTTCGAGAAGTTCTGCAAAGGCTTTGCGACCATCAACTTTATGCCAAATTCAGCAAATGTGAGTTCTGGCTCTAGCAAGTGGGATTTCTCGGGCATGTCCTCTCGGTAGAAGGAATCTCAGTGGACCCAAGCAAGGTGAAGGATGTACTGATTGGTCCGCACCCACAATAGTCTCAGAAATCCGGAGTTTCCTTGGACTAGCCGGATATTATCGCCGTTTTATCGAAGGATTCTCCAAGATCGCCAAGCCAATGACTGAGCTTCTTAAGAAGGATAAGAAGTTTGTATGGACTGAGGACTGCGAACGGAGTTTCAATGAGTTAAAAATCAGGCTGACATCGGCACCAGTATTAACTCTTCCAGACATTTATCGCAGTTTTGATGTCTACTGCGATGCATCCAGAAAAGGACTTGGGTGTGTACTCATGCAAGATGGCAAAGTAGTGGCTTATGCATCTCGACAACTGCGGCAACACGAAGGAAACTATCCTACTCATGATTTGGAATTGGCCGCGGTGGTGCATGCTTTGAAGATCTGGAGACTCCATCTGTTTGGAAAGAAGTGTCAGATAGTCACCGACCATAAGAGTCTCAAGTATATATTCACTCAGCCCGATTTGAACCTTCGACAGCGAAGATGGCTCGAGTTGGTTAAGGACTACGACCTCGGAATAAATTATCATCCAGGCAAAGCTAATGTGGTGGCTGACGCCCTCATCCACAAACCAGCCAACCTTAATGCTCTAATGGATTCCTTGCCTCCTGAGCTTTATGCAGAAATCATGCAGCTCAATTTGGTAATCACCGATGCCTGTCTTGCCAATATATTGGAAGTTGCCCCTACTCTCGAAAAAGAAATCCGCAGTGCTCAGGCAGATGACAAGAGGTTGAAAATATATGTCCAGAAGATGCACCAAAGGCATGCATCAGATTTCTCTACAGATCAGCGAGGTTCGCTAAGGTTCCGAGGAAGACTTTGTGTACCCAACCAAGAAAGTCTGAAGAAGAAAATATTGGCAGAAGCACATGAAGCACCATACTCAATTCACCCCAGTGGTACCAAAATGTATGAGGACCTTCCTCAGGTATTTTTGTGGGATGGAATGAAGATAGACATCGCATACTTTGTGGCCTGTTGCGACATATGCAACAAGTTAAAGGCGAAATACCAAAAACCCGCCGGACTCCTCCAACCTCTGCCGGTATCCCAATGGAAAGGGGATGATATCTGCATGGATTTCATCACCGGATTACCAAAGTCTCATCGAGGAAACGACGCAATATGGGTCATAGTGGACACCTTAACAAAGGTGGCACATTTCCTTCCTATCCGGACCACATACTGGGCAAATCAACTCGCACAGCTATATGTGTCAAGAATCGTCAGTCTGCATGGAGTACCCAAGACTATCACCTCCGACAGGGGATCTCTCTTCACCTCTGCATTTTGGTCCCGACTACATCAAGCCTTGGGGACTGCTTTGAAATATAGCACGACTTATCATCCTCAGACAGATGGACAGACTAAGCGAGTAAATCAAATACTCGAAGATATGCTCCGGGCATGTACATTGGCCCAAGGGACCAAGTGGGCAGACTGTCTGCCCTACGCCGAGTTTTCCTACAATAACAGTTTCCAGGCCAGCTTAAAGATGTCACCCTATGAAGCCCTGTATGGCCGGAAATGCCACACTCCATTGAACTGGTCTCAAACCGGAGACAGCCGCATTTTCGGGACTGATTTAATGCTCGAAGCGGAGAAGAAAGTCAAGGAAATCTGAGACAGACTGCAACTGGCCAAATCCCAACAGAAGAGCTACTATGATGCCAAACATCGCCAGATCAGCTTCGAACCCGGAGAACACGTATATCTCTGAGTCACCCCTATGAAAGGAGTCAAGAGTTTTTAGACCCGCGGAAAATTGTCACCCAGATATATCGGTCCATTCCCCGTCATGGCCAGAGTCGGAACCGTAGCATATTAGTTGGAATTGCCACCGGAACTGTCAGAAGTACACAACATGTTTCACATCTCACAGCTAAGGAGATGTATCTCGCCACCGGAGAAAAGGACTGATATGGCAGAGATAGAATTGGCTAAGGATTTGACTTATGTGGAAAAGCCAATCAGAATATTGGATTAGACAGAAAGGGTCACTCGCAGCGAAGAAATAAGGTTTTACAAGGTTTAGTGGGAGCATCACACCGAAGAGGAAGCGACCTGGGAAAGAGATGGATTTTTAAGGACTGCATACCCAGAATTGTTTCCCAAGAAACCGAATCTCGAGGACGAGATTCATCTTAAGTGGGGGAGGTTTGTGACAGCCTGGATTTTTGCCTTCTCTCTTTTTCCGGACTTGCCTTCTCTCTTCTTCCGGACTTGGTTTTTACCGTGGTTTTTGCCCTGACTTGATTTGGATTTTGGAATCATTTCGAATGGACTTGTCACTTGGGCATATCCTTGACTTTCACCCAAGTGACCTATCTACTTTATTCCTCTAATAAATCCCCAAAATAATCAAATGAATATTTATCATAAAAGAAAAATATTCATTTTTCTCTCTGAAATTCAATTCAGAAACTTGTGCTCCAAAGCAACCCCAATTTTTCTTGCCCAGAAAAATCTAATATAATTCCTGAATATCCTTAGAACCTTGGCACACCTTCCCATGCAAAAATATTGCATGACTTTTTGGAATATTTTTGCTATAGAATATCATTTCTCTTCTGGCCCAAAATTCCAGTTTGTACAGCAAGTACATTTTCCCTTGAGCTTTTGTCCCTGATCTTTCTTGAGCTGAAATACCCTCCTAAGAAACCCTAAACCCCAGGAGAACAGCCCTAATGGCCTTCTAGAAGGTGGCTTAACTTGGCGACCAAGTTTCTGTTCAGAAACTTGCCAGCTTGGTTAATTCAAATCTGTTCGGCCTGAGCTTGAGCTATCACCACTCCTAGACTAAACACTACATGGACGAACGCGTAGACAAGGTTTGGCTGTGCTTGGGCGTCGTCTTGACCATGCCAGCTTGGTGACCGCGCGAAGACACGGCGCGTGGCAATGTCTCGACGCGCTCTGGCTGGCGCTTTCCTCTCTGTTTCGCGCGTGCTCGTTCCAGCGCTCGCCGACGCCTGCCGAGCCGCACCTATAGCATCGACCCATCACCCTTGACCGCTCCCTGGTGCTCGCCGACGCTGGAACCGCCGCGGCAAGCACGGGCGCGTCGTGGCCAAAATGCCACAGTACGCGCGTGCGCTTGTCCACTTCCTCCACCGCCTCATGTGCTCGTCCGCGAGCGTGGGCAAGCTCCTGCGTTGATGCTGAGTGTTTGCCCCCTCGCATTGGAGCTTCTCGTCACCGTTCGTCGCGTGTCCAGAGAGCTCTGGCGGCTACACGTCCCCCCTCGCTCCGGCTATATATAGCGACCCCGCCTCGAATCCTAGCCAAGCACCACTCCACACCACCTCCACATGCACGTAGAACGACCCCAGCTCGGTCGGGCAGGCCTCTGGCCGTCGCCCCGACCAGAGGACTCGGGCAACCTCTGCAGTCCAGCCGCCGCTCTCCGGTGCCTCTCAAGCTAAAGCAACTGCTTGGGCGGAGCATTGGGGGTCTGCTGGTGCTGCCTGGACACTGCTGAGCCCTCGGAGCCGCCTCTAGCCGTCGTCTTCCACCACTTCGGCGAACTCCGTCCGCCACCGTAGCTTGCGAGCTCGACCGCGAGCAGCTCCGTCCACGCCACGCCAAGCTAGGGTACGGGCAGCTGCACCACGAGACCCGCTTCAATCCTATCCCTCTAGCCTAGCCCCAAACCCCCTCGTCGCCGGAGTGAGCTCCGGCGAGGCCCCGCCTCTCTCTGATCTCGCGCTCCCTCTCTCTCTCCTGACGCGCGGGACCCACCTGTCGGTCTCACCACTCGCGCCCGAAGCGGTATGAGTGGAGGCGCCTCCCGTTTACGCCTTCGACGTCACCCCCTGGTTTTCTGTTTAGTTCAAATATTATTCAGAAATTTGACTAAACTTTGACCAGCCACCATTTCTAAACCATAAGTCCAAATGATTTGATTCTTTTTGGATTGTCTTCGTTTCAGAAAGCTCTAGCAGCACACCAAAAGGTGGATTTTCCATGCTATCTAGAATTTCTGGTGCTATTAAGAGAGGTTTTTGATAATTATTTTTGTGTTCTTAAATTCTTTTCAGAAGGAGAAGCTTGTCTTGAAGCAAACCAAGAGGGGTGTGATCCTCCTCTACACTAAGGCAAGCCACACCAGCATTTGGATGGAGTTATTTCAATATCTATGATTTTCTACTTGAATATGAGTTCTTATTTGCATTTAAAATTTGATAAATAAAGTAGGTTAATATCTAGTTACTTTATCATGCTTGATATGCTTGTTTTAGTTACTGGTTGAATGCATGAACTTGTTTGGCTAAGTATAGTAAGATTTTGCACTAGACATATTGCTATGGAAATTAATGGTAGTTATTTTATTAAGTGATATTTTCAATTAAATGATGAACTAATAAAAATATTGCTTGATAATAAAAATGAGTTATAACCATAGAAGTTTGATCCATGACTATGAGTTGTTTGCTTTGCATGTCGAGTAGTTGCATGATTATGGCATTATATCATGTTTGTGATAAAAAGTTTTTATCAAAGCTAAACTTGATTAAGTTCAACTTGAATATGATGTTGATCACATCATGGTGCCACTGAATCGGGTTTTTATTCAGTGCGACCACATTTACCTTGTGGGAAGGTCTTGATTCGGTCCTTTGTTGTGGCTCTCACCGGTGCCTCCTGCGACGGAAGGTTATGGGCGTGCATACCCTGGCCCGGTAAGCAGACATAACCTTGTGTGCTCGTTTTTGTTTTTATGGTACCTTGTCCCCATTTGGGACCGTTTTGCCACGACGGTGGCCGTTGGTGTCTTTGGTAGACACGGGGCCACCCAAGACCTAGCCCTGAGAGGCAGTTGGTCGGAGTGGCCGGGGAGAGTGCATGACAAAGGGAGGGTTTCGTCAGAATGTTTTGGTCCACCCGAATGGGAATGTGAGGTCAGGTGTTCTGTACTGTGGGTAAAGTGCGCTACCTCTGCAGAGTGTATTTAATCTATCGATAGCCGCGTCCTCGGTTATGGGCATAACTCGTGAGTAAGTCACACCATGGATCAACTTTTATAATAAATCTTGCAAACTAAGTGATTGTTGTGATGCATTGGTTCGTGGTGAATCATGAACTCTTGAGGTGTTCATGAGTGATTGGTTTCAGGTGTAACCCGGTATGGTCACCGTTTGGTTACGAGGTAACCGTCTGGTAAGCGAGTCAGTGAGACTCGGAGCAAGTATTGTTTGCATTGCATCTCTAGTATTTCTTGCATTGAATTAATCTGATTAATTATCATGATATTGTCTGTCATCGTCCTTATGTTTGTTGTGAGCTTGCAAGTACATTCAATGTACTGACCTGGCGTGTTATGCCAGCTTTCAGGCAAGTCAGTTCGCATCGGAGCGCATCTCGTGTCTAGGACGTGTCCACGTCGGTGTCCCTGTGCTATGGAGTTCCACTTCGTCGTTCTTCCGCTGCCGCGTAGTTCGTGTGATCGAGACCCCCGTCATTTTCATTAAATAATGTACATACTGTCCAGCAACACCAGGTGTGCCGCTCGGCCTTGTAACTCGATGTAATATTAGACCTATGTAATCCGCTAGCATCAATAAAGCGGTTGTTTCTGTACCACGTTGTTGTGTATTGCCAGAAGACTTGATCTCTGGGCTGGCAATGCAAGGTAAACCGGTTGCTCTGAGCCGGGGTGCCACAGCTCTCCCTCCTATTCCCTCTCGTCGCCTAACTCCGAGCTCATGCGCGTGCACACGCGTCGGCGGCGACACCAGCGCGGCACCTCCCGCTCCTGCCTATTTAAGGCAGCCCCAAGCCCCTCGAGCACTTCATCAGCTCCACGCCACTCCCAGCACCCTCCCCGTCCACTCCATCCAGCCGGAGCGGCCCTCCTCGCTGCCCTATGCCGCCACGGCCGCCGCCCTTGTCTCTTTCGATTCCGGCAGGTTAGACCTCCCCTCCCCACTCTAGCGGCTCCAGACGCCTCCTACTCCACCTAGAAGCCGCCCCAATACCCCTCCTCCTTCCTCGGTGGCTCTGTTCCTCGAGTTCGCCGGAGCCCGAAGACCCCGTTCGTCGGCGCCGCGCCCGTGTTGCCATCGCCCTGGTCCACCCCGCCGTACGTGGATGGTCTCTAGAGGTGCGCCGGAGCCCGTTGAGCTCATCCATGTGCGGAGCCTCGCCGGAGATGCCCTGTAGCTCCTGCAGGCCTCGTCGGGGCTGGCTCTGCCGCGGCCAGGCGTGGGCGGGAGGAAGGAGATGAGGCCGCCCCCTCCAGCTGGCCGGTGGCCCCCGTGGCCCCCACCTATCAGCGTCCCAGCCCGTTGACACAGCGAAGCTGACGTGGATAAGTGGAGAAGTATTCCCGCGAATACGTCTCCCGCACACAAAAGCGCATTACTTCTCTGCGTCGGGCTAAAATGTGTTTTCCTTTCTGGAAAACGTATTTTTAGAAAGGCGCGTTCTGTTTTTCCGGCCAAGGGCCTGTTTGTGATTCGTGAGTGAGCACCGTTCGGTTTTGATCACGAGGTGATCGAGATGGTATATTACTTGGCCGGTTAGCCAAGAGTGATATGGTTATGGAGATCTGAGATGTTGGTTTTTCAGTATGATAGTAGTTTCATACCATGCTTAGTAGTTGCTTCATCATAGTAGTTGTTAATTTAGTTAACCTGCTTAATGCTATGTGATTGTCTTGCCTTGATGTTTATGGTTGTTGTGAGCTTGCAAGTACATTCAATGTACTGACCTAGCGTGTCATGCCAGATTGCAGGTGATGTCATGATTGCTTGTCGAGGTTGCCGTGCGTGCGAGCTAGATCGTGTCCCAGCCAGAGTACCTGCGGAGTTGAGTTCACCACCTTCGTCATTGTTCCGCTGTTAGAAGTATTACGCTGCTTCGAGTTGTTCCGCTGCTAGCATAGAGCAAGTGTAGTATCGCAGGCGTAGTGTCGCCGTACTGATGTGCTTCTTTGTAACATCAGACCCTTGTATTTTTGTTCTTGTAATAAGAGCTGATTTGTTGTCAAGCAGTGCTGTATTCCAGAGACTTCTCCTCGATCTCTGGGCTGGAACACGGGGCGTTCCGGTTTCTCTGAGCCGGGGTGCCATGACGCTTGGTATCAGAGCAGGTCTGTCTCTAGGACGCCCTAGTCAGCGCGAGCGGTAGAAATCGGTAGTTTAAAGTTCGGCTTGTTTATTGCATTTGTTTTTTGCATAGCATGCATATAGCCTTTGCATCGGTTCGGTAGAAATCGGTAGTTTAAAGTTCGGCTTGTTTATCTGGTGAGTGTAGCTGGCATCGGTTCGGATGCACTATAGCTCAGCCTTTGCATTACTCCGGTTTTCTTTTCTTGCTCGTTCTTCGGTGTTTGGCGTCATTTCTGTCCCAGCAGGGTGATGCCAAGTGATCCCGACACTGTTTGCAAAAATGGTGTTCAGGTATCGCGCCAATATCCTTCTTTCAGCCTTGCCTATCGTTTCGGTGATAGACATTATTCTATCGCGGATCGTCCTTTTACCTCGTTGTGTTGGCAACCCGTAATGATCTAGTCATCACGAAAGGGCAATGCCAGCAAACTCAGTTTTTCCTCGCTATCCTATTTCTTGGACGACTGCGGATCTTTTTCCGTCCACTTGATAATAATGTGGTCGTGACATTCATATCCCGCCACATAGTTATCAATTACATCCTCGCCTCCGAGCTAGTCCAGTTGCTACCTAGCTAAGCTAGCACTAGGTGTAGCGCTGTTTACACCAATTCTTCCACACATTTATTCATCCTCGTGCACACCGTCACAGCATGCTAGATCGTAGAACTGGAGATCCCGTGAGATTTGTGTGCTTAAGTAGGCATGCATATTGTGTGACTAGCAGTACTATGTGACTTTGTTTGAGTGTGTAGTGATTGTTGTTGTGTGCTTTTGTTTAGTTGAGTTTTCTTTTGCTTCTTTCTTTTTGGGCCCTGGTGTTACATTATTTTCCCCTATAAAGAGTTGCTCATCAACCAACACCGGATTTGAAGAAACAATAAGGGTTTGGAATATTAGGAAGAAGCTCAGCTAAACAGTATGGTCTACCCAGTCAACTGCATTATAGCATTAATATCTGCTCAGAATACCAATGGCGTATTGCATTGACTATCAGCCTCAAGTCTACATAAGTACAAAATCCTCATAGTAGTAATGATCAAGTCAGCAGCAAGACAAGTCAGGTGCAAGCTCAATGGTATATTTTCAGTCAAAGGTATGGCTCATATACAAAATTTTGGCTCAGCAACGCATGATGCTTGCAATATGTTATCATCCGAAATAAAGTCAGAATGTTATGTGCTCAAGGAAGACAGTCAAACAAATTTTCTCATGCAAATAATCAGCCACAAAATATTATGGGTGTGTGTGTAGATTTTAGTCTACATATTAGTATGAAGCTTTGGATGTAAGAAACTTAGTATTCTTCCACACATTATCGAAAGAAATTTATGATGCCAGGCTCCTCAATTTTCCTCAGCATGATATGTGAACAATTTCCGGTCCAAGATACCCGGACTTTCCCAGCAAGCTACCTCAGTAAAAGCTTCTGACAGACGGAGAATGAATCTTTCTCAACAAGCAACCCGAGGAGAAGCTTCTCAAGTACGGGAACCCGACTTCTCCTGCACAATACTCAGGTCAAGCTTCATGTGTAAGCTATCGAGGCTTCTTCTGCACGCTACCCAGACAAAAGCTTCGAGCAAAAGCTAACGAGCCTTCCTCGGT
The DNA here is from genome assembly GCF_018294505.1 of Triticum aestivum. Classification (NCBI taxonomy): domain Eukaryota; kingdom Viridiplantae; phylum Streptophyta; class Magnoliopsida; order Poales; family Poaceae; genus Triticum; species Triticum aestivum. Next base: position 189,651,698 of record NC_057796.1, read on the forward strand.
AAGCTACACGAATGGCTTTTCTTTGTAGTTCAAGGATCAGATTTGCAATAATTTTGTCAGAGGTACAATGCAGTTAAAACATATGCCTACCGCAACGATCGAGTGTTCGGTGGCATATTCTTCTTATACATATGGTGAGCATGCATCCCCAACCATATCAGTCACTCATAGGAGGTACGGCAAGGATCCAACAGATATACCTAAAGGAAAGTACGGATCCCACAGCCTCGTGAATCATGCAAATGAAGGTAAACAGAGATACATTTCATATAATACAAGGATCGACAAGATCTGGAGATGACATTACAGAATCAATAGTCTTGACAATGGTCATCAAGGTCATTATTCCCGCAACTGACAAGGAAATACCATGGAGCATTGTCACCCTCTTGTATGGTTGGCCTAAACAACGAGCTCTATACAGCTACAAGCCCCGAGTATACGTGATATATGTACGGACCCAGCTCAGAAAACAAGCACAAGGAATTATGCCAAAAATATTGCACTAGCCACAGTCATGGTCATACGAGGAATCAAGGACATGTTTGGCCAAGTTATTTTAGTAAGATATCCTGACAAAGAAAATCATGTCCGTCAAAGGATGAGACTGGCAGCAAAGGTATGATGATGATTTTTGTGCGACCATCAGGGTCGAGATACCCAAGTCAGTTGAAAGCCATAATTACATATGGGGCCACAAAGGCATACCCTCAGAGGATTACTCTGTTCTACTAGGACTGCATATTCTGCTGACCCGCTTAAAAATGGTTAGTGTGGAATACCCAAGTTTGTTCTGTCAGATCCAAGATTCAGGTACAACCTCAGTAGTTTAACTTCAGTGGCAGTATTAAAGCATCTCACGGCCTATTACCCAGATGGGTATACCGACAACATGGGAAAGTCAAAATCCGAACAATTAGCTCAAATCAGGTATATTCACTGGCGGAACCAAGTGCATGGACAACAAGCCAGGAAAAGTATTTTCCCGCTAGCACTCTTGTCAGGACAGTCTCAAGATGTTAATATTTGAGGTATGACACAACTATAGACCCATATTCCGTTATATCGCTCATGACAGAAGGCAGTCGAATCTTTGGTACGTATCTCATCCTCGAGCCAAAGGAATAAATCAAAATAAATCAGTACCACCTATGAGCAGTCAGATCCCGTCAGAAGATGGCCATGATTAATTCTCAGCATTTATTGAAACCAGAAGGCCTGCATTTATTTGAAGCAATCCCATGACAGAAGTAAAATGGTTTTCATGACAAAAGCAAAATTTATGCTCAAATTCATTGGATATCACCGCAGATATGAGGGAATCAATGTCAGCAAGAGGAATTGGTATAGGAGCAAAAACCTGACAGAATTTGAGAAAGGTGAAGCAAACCACCCCAGCGCAAGGTAAGTTGATCATCTGAAATTCTCGAGGGAACACTAACTAAAGGAAAAAAAGGATACCTGAGCTCGAAATGGTGTCCTCAAGTCATATTTGTTCCCTGAGAAATCAAATCTCGAGGACGAGATTTCTTTAAGGGGTAAGAGTTGTAACAGCCTGGTTTTGGCCCTTTTCTTTTCTTTTGATTTATTTGGTTTTTGCTCTGTTTTTCTTTTTGGAGGGGTTCTATCGCCTTGCCACCTGGGAAATCATCCTCATTCCCCCTCCCAAGTGGTTCATAATTCTGAAAACCTTGCCAAGATCATGTCACTTCACTCCTTGACCAAACCCTAAAATGTTTTTCTCAGGAATATACCTTTTTCTATTAAAGGAATAACCCTGTCTGCCGTAGGTTGTGAAGCAACCTACATTTCTGTCACTCCAAAAAATCCCAATTAATTCTCATAATTTCTTTGGGTCATATGTTGCTCAAATATGCCCAAACTTTCCTGTCCTAGCTCGAGAATTATTCTCCAATAATTATTCTTCATTTCTGTCCAGTGTGGCTTTCTTTGAAGGAAGTGCCACATACCCTTTCCTGATTGCTCCCAAACCTTTTGGGAATTCTCTTATGTCCAAATCATTGCCTGATGCCAAAAATCAACTTTATTTGCCTAGCCAATATTCCTCAGCAATTTTTCAAACTTTCTTTCAAACAGAAGGCATTGTGAAGGAAGTACTAGCTAGGTTTATCCAAATGAGTTGAAATTTTGCACACTCCTTAATGTGTTCATATTATCACACTCCTCCAAGTTTCAGCTCCATCCCTCGATATATGTGAGCACAGGATCAAATCTTTGATTTTACTAACATTTTCAGGTTGTGAAGCAAGTATAATTTTTATTGCTTCATTAATTCTGATAAATTACTAGATTGTGCTAGTACCCAAATAACATCTCTTCCCCAAATTTGGGACCATTTCATCAAGCCACTCCTGTTGCATAGCATGCATATAGCCTAATTATTTGTTGCTAACGGTTTATCTGGTGAGTGTAGCTGGCATCGGTTCGGATCCACTATAGCTCAGCCTTTGCATTTCTCTAGTTTTCTTTTCTTGCTCATTCTTCAGTGTTTGGCGTCATTTCTGTCCCAGCAGGGTGATGCCAAGTGTTCCTGACACTATTTGCAAAAATGGTGTTCTGGTATCGTGGCGATATCCTTCTTCCAACCCCGCCTATCGTTTCGGTGATAGACATGCTTCTATCGAGGATCGTCCTTTTACCTCGTTGTGTTGGCAAGCCTTAATGATCTTAGTCATCATGTAAGGGCAACGCCGGCAAACTCATTTTTTCCTCGCTATCCTATTTCTTGGACGAGTGCGGATCTTTTTTCGTCCACTTGATAATAATGTGGTCGCGACATTCCTGTCCCGCCACATAGTTATCAATTTCGTCCTCACCTCCGAGCTAGTCCAGATTGCTACTTGGCTACGCCAGCACATGGTGTAGCGAAGTTTGCACCAATTCTTCCACACATTTATTCGTCCTCGTGCACACCGTCACAGCATGCTAGATCGTAGAACCGGAGATCCCATGAGATTTGTGTGCTTAAGTAGGCCTGCATATTGTGTGACTAGCAGTACTATATGACTTTGTTTGAGTGTGTAGTGATTGTTGTTGTGTGCTTTTGTTTAGTTGAGTTTTCTTTTGCTTCTTTCTTATGGTGCCCCGGTGTTACATTATTTTTCCCCTATAAAGAGTTGCTTATCAACCAACACCGGACTTGACGAAGCAATAAGGGTTTGGAATATTTGGAAGAAGCTCAGCTAAAAATTATGGTCTACCCAGTCAACTGCATTATAGCATTAATATGTGCTCAGAATAACAATGGCGTATTGGATTGACTATTAGCCTCAAGGCTACATCAGTACAAAATCCTCATAGCAGTAATAATAAAGTCAGCAACAAGACAAGTTAGGTGCACGCTCAACGGCATATTTTCAATCAAAGGTATGGATCATATACAAACTTTTGGCTCAACAATGCAATGCTTGAAATATGTTATCATCCGAAATAAAGTCAGAATGTGATATGCTCAAGGAAGACAGTCAAACAAATTTTCTCATGCAAATAATCGGCCACAGAATATTATGGGCATGTGTGTAGATTTCAGTCTGCATATTAGTATGAAGCTTTGGATGTAAGAAACTCAATCTTCTTCCACACGTTATCGGAAGAAATTTATGATGCAAGGCTCCTCAATTTTCCTCAGCATGATATGTGAACACTTTCCCAACAAGATACCTCAGTAAAAGCGTCTGACAGATGGAAAATGAATCTTTCTCAACAAGCAACCCAAGGAGAAGCTTCTCAAGTACGGAAACCTGGCTTCTCCTGCACAAAACTCAGGTCAGGCTTCGTGTGCAAGCTGTCGAGGCTTCTTCTGCACGCTACCCAGACAAAAGCTTCGAGCAGAAGCTAACGAGCCTTCCTCTGCAAGCTACATGAATGGCTTTTCTCTGCAGTTCAAGGATCAGATTTGCAATAATTTTGTTAGAGGTAGAATGCAGTCAAAACATATGCCTACCGCAAGGATCGAGTGTTCGGTGGCATATTCTTCTTATACATATGGTGAGCATGCATCCCCAACCATATCAGTCACTCATACGAGGTACGGCAAAGATCCAACAGATATACCTAAGGAAAGTACGGATCCCACAGCCTCATGAATCATGAAAATGAAGATAAACAGGGATACATTTCATATAATAGAAGGATCGACAAGATCTGGAGATGACATTACAGAATCAACAGTCTTGACAATAGTCATCAAGGTCATTATTCCCGCAACTGACAAGGAAATATCCTGGAGCCTTGTCACCCTCTTGTATGGTTGGCCTAAACAACGAGATCTATACAACTACAAGCCCCGAGTATATGTGATATATGTGCGGACCCAGGTCTGAAGACAAGCACAAGGAATTATGCCAAAAATATTGCACTTGCCACAGTCTTGGTCATATGAGGAATCAAGGACATGTGTGGCCAAGTTATTTTAGTAAGATATCCTGACAAAGAAAATCATGACCGTCAAAGGATGAGACTGGCAGCAAAGGTATGATGATGATTTTTGCGCGACCATCAGGGTCCAGATACCCAAGTCAGTTCGAAGCCATCATTACATATGGGGCGACAAAGGCATACCCTCAGAGGATTACTCTGTTCTACAAGGACTACATATTCCGCTGACCCGCTTAAAAATGGTTAGTGCAGAATACCCAAGTCTGTTCTGTCAGATCCAAGATTCAGGTAGAACCTTAGCAGTTTAACTTCAGTGGCAGTACAAAAGCATCTCATGGCCTATTACCCAGATGGGTATACTGACAACATGGGAAAGTCAAAAGCCGAACAATCAGCTCAGATCACGTATATTCACTGGCGGAACCAAGTGCATGGATAACAGGTCATGAAAAGTCTTTTCCCACCAGCACTCCTGTCAGGACAGTCTCAAGATGTTAATATTTGAGGTATGACATACACTACTGCAGGATGCTGCTAACGCGACACTACGATCAGCGACCCTTTGAGAAACTGTGTGCGATGCCATAATCGCAAACGGTGTTGTATGAAAACCGTCAAAAAAGGTGAAAACGTTTGCGATGGAGGATGCATCAAACACGGTTCAGATTTTAGTTGCGTGTGCGATCCAGGGCATACAGTTCAGTCCAATGAACTGTTTGCGATGAGGCGGAACAAAAGAAACGGGCAGCCTGATGAAGGCATGTGCGATATTGAGCATATGGTTCACTCGGATGAACTGTTTGTGATTAGGCAACACAAAAGAAACGGGCAGCCAGATGAAGGTGTGTGCGATATATAGCATACGGTTCACTCGGATGAACTGTTTGTGATTAGGCAACACAAAAGAAACGGTCAGCCAGATCAAGGTGTGTGTGATTGAGGGCATACGCTTCAGAAGGATTAACTGTTTGCGATTAGGCAACAGAACAGAAACGGGTAAGCCAGATCAAAGTGTCTGCGATTCATGGGATACACTTTCCATGGATTAACTGTTTGCGATTAGCCACAACAAAATGAAACAGTTAGATAAATCAACGTGTGTGCGCTAGACGGGCACACCCATTCTAATTAAAAGACGTGTCCTGACATTGCCTATTGAGGTGCACCCTATGGTGCAAGCGCCACATACGCGGCCGAGAAGGCGTACATGCCCACGTTACGCATTCCGGGAATAGTGCCGCATTTATAACCGTTAGTGAATTTTGAGCACGTGTCTCGTCACATTCCAAATTGCAAACCTGTTCACACCGGTTAAAACCTAAACGGTTTCCCACTTAGGAGCGTATTACTACGTGGTTATAAATACTACTACTCCAAGATGACTGCACATTCCTCCTCAACTCCTCGTCCACAAAAAGTGAAAAACAAACAAATCATTCATAATCATTCCCTTGCGTCCGCCATGGCCAGCGTGAGTTTTGGGTCGAGAGATTGCGACCAGGGAGAGGCGAGCCTGGAAGCAGGAGCACAAGAGATGTCCTGCCTCGCCGCGATAGCACCCAACATGTCCCGTTGCACGGCCGTAGTAGTAGAGAGATCCCGCCACGCCGCCGAAGCAGCACGGAGGACCCGCCGCGCCGCCGATGCAGCAGACTGGTCCGGTCGCGCCGCGGAAGCAGAAGAGATGTCCCGCTACGCCGCGAATGGAGCAGAGATGTCCTCCCTTGCCGCGCCGGCCTGGGAAAATGCCTCGCGGGCAGGCAAGGACTCTTACAGGCGCATGCGGGCCCTCGTCTATAGGCAGATAGATCAGATCTCCAGGTGGGCGAGGATTCAGGATGACCTACCAGCCTTGTTTGAACAGTCTACCGACATCATCCGGCAACTAAATGAGAGCAATGCGAAGCTCCAGGCCGAGCGCGACCTGCTGAGGGCGAAGATCGTCGGAAGTGCAGAGCAGCAGGAGCAGACCACTGCCTTGTTGAAGAGGACCGCCGTCATCATCGAGAAACTTATGGACGCGAATAATAATCTGCGCATCGAGCGTAGAAGGCTGGTGGAGGAACCCGTGGATGCTCTCAAGCAGCATCTTGAGGACAAGAAAGAGCTCGTCGCCGCTCGCTGCGGAGACTAGTTTCCGCGGCCTATAGCAACGCATCAAGAAAGTAGAGATCAGCGAGCCAGATCGTTGTCTTGCATCTTCTTTTGCCCTTGTGTATTTCGGGCATTGCCGCATGTGGCTTTTTTAATTATGTTTCTAAATATGTAAGACAATTATTATCCACTATCATCGTCCTTATATTCATCATGCTTGATATAAGTCGAAGTCGATGCTATATAGGTCCGTCAGATCTTACATCAAGATCCGTGCAAAACTTTCTTTTCAGATTTTCATTTTTCTCTCTTAAATCTCAGTCCAGTGAGACATATAGCCACGCCGTAGTATAGGTGCTTGGGCGCCATAAATGGAGACGTTGGGAGGGAGGTGCGCGGCGGGTAGTGGTCAAAGGGCTCTCCTCCCCATGAGCACGCGCAGGGGTCTGATCGCACGCCTCCCGTACTAAAATAGCTACCCTGCACGGCACCTCCTAGCCAATAAAAAAAGGGGACGCATGGCCGCACGTAATTGGTAAGTCGAACACCCGCGGTTTCAATAATACTTGTGTTTCCGATTTGTAATGTGACAACACTTGTCCCAAAATAACTTTGTTGATTGTTAATGTGTGGGCCTTCGCAAATCGGACAGAAAAATTACCACAGCATGTTGGTGCCATGTCATGAGACCATGCCAAGTTTCATGATTTTCAGGCGTGTTTTGGAATTACAGGAATTAAAAAACCATGTTTCTCAATCTTTCCGGCCAAGCCACGACGCCCAGATATTTGAATTTCACTCCCATCTCTTCCATGGGACCTAGAAATTCACCCAAGTACACACATGTGCTTTTTCAAACAACTTTGGTGCGCTGGAGCATGTGCTTGTAGTTCAAATTTGAATTATGCAGATTGAATGCCCAGAAACTCAATTAATGTATAAAAAAGGCCAAATGAAACCGGAATAATTCCAAAATTTAGCACGGTACTTCTATTTGGTCTAATCTGTTTGTGTAAAAAAATTAGGCGGGAGAAGGCAGTGTACGTATGTCATTTCGCACACGGAGGTGACACGTTCCCTCTCGGAACCACGAGCCTTCTTGAGGAAAGCTCCGGTTTGCAAGAAGCTTACACCAAAGCTTGTCCCAATTTGGCCAAAAATATTACCGCAGCATGTTGGTGCCATATCATGACACCATGCCAAGTTTCATGATTTTCAGGCGTGTTTTGGAATTACAGGAATTAAAAAACCAAGTTTCTCAATCTTTCCGGCGGAGCCACGATGCCCAGATGTTTGAATTTCACTCCCATCTCTTGCATAGGACCTAGAAATTGACCCAAGGACACACATCTGATTTTTCAAACAACTTTGGTGCACTATAGCATGTGCTTGTAGTTCAAACTTGAATTACGCACATTAAATGCCCAGAAACTCAATTAATGTATAAAAAAGGCCAAACGAACACGGAATAATTCCAAAATTTAGCATGGTACTTCTATTTGGTCTAATCTGTATGTGCAAAAAATTAAGGCGGGAGAAGGCAGTGTACGTATGTCGTTTCGCACGCGGAGGTGACACGTTCCCTCTTGGAACCACGAGCCTTCTTGAGGGAAGCTCCGGTTTGCAAGAAGCTTACATCAAAGCTTGTCCCAATTCGGCCAAAAAAATTACCGCAGCATGTTCGTGCCATGTCATGAGACCATGCCAAGTTTCATGATTTTCAGGCGTGTTTTGGAATTATAGGAATTAAAAAACCAAGTTTCTCAATATTTCTGGCCGAGCCACGATGCCCAGATGTTTGAATTTCACTCCCATCTCTTGCATGGGTCCTACAAATTCACCCAAGGACACACATGTGATTTTTCAAACAACTATGGTGCACTGGAGCACGTGCTTGTAGTTCAAATTTGAATTATGCACATTAAATGCCCAGAAACTCAATTAATGTATAAAAAAGGCCAAACGAACACGGAATAATTCCAAAATTTAGCACGATACTTCTATTTGGTCTAATCTGCCTGTGTAAAAAAATTAAGGCGGGAGAAGGCAGTGTATGTATGTCATTTCGCACACGGAGGTGACACGTTCCCTCTCGGAACCAGGAGCCTTCTTGAGGGAAGCTCTGGTTTGCAAGAAGCTTACACCAAAGCTTGTCCCAATTCGGCCAAAAAAATTACCGCAGCATGTTGGTGCCATGTCATGACACCATGCCAAGTTTCATGATTTTCATCCGTATTTTGGATTTACAGGAATTAAAAAACCAAGTTTCTCAATCATTCTGTCTGAGCCACAACACACAGATGTTTGAATTTCACTCCCATCTCTTGCATGGGACCTGTAAATTTACCCAAAGAGACACATGTGATTTTTCCGGCAAACCTTGGTGAACTAGAGCACGTGCTTGTAGTTCAAATTTGAATTATGCACATTAAATGCCCAGAAACTCAATTAATGTACATAAAAGGCTGAACGAACACGGAATAATTCCAAAATTGAGCACGATACTTCTATTTCATCTAATCTGCCTGTGTAAAAAAATTAAGGCGGGAGAAGGCAGTATACGTATGTCATTTCGCACACGGAGGTGACACGTTCCCTCTCGGGACCAGGAGCCTTCCTGAGGGAAGCTCCAGTTTGAAAGAAGCTTACACCAAAGCTTGTCCCAATTCGGCCAAAAAAATTACTGCGGCATGTTGGTGCCATGTCATGACACCATGCCAAGTTTCATGATTTTCAGCCGTGTTTTGGATTTACAGGAATTAAAAAACCAAGTTTCTCAATCATTCAGCCTGAGCCACGACACCCAGATGTTTGAATTTTATTACCATTTCTTGCATGGGACCTATAAATTCACCCAAAGACACACATGTGATTTTTCAGCAAACTTTGGTGCATTGGAGCATGTGCTTGTAGTTCAAATTTGAATTATGCACATTAAGTGCCCAGAAACTCAATTAATTCATAAAAATGCCAAACGAACCCGTAATAATTCCAAATTTAAACACGACACTCATGTACTAGTTGCATGTTCACTGTACGTAAATGTTCTAGCAATTCAAACACCATCCTTTCCCTCCGTAACACCATTTTGTCTTTCAAAACATAATGAAAAAATCAGGTATACCACAAACAGTTTACTAGAAAGAATCATGTGGGATGCGATATAAAATATCTTGGCGCGCCGTCTTGTCTGGCTTACGCAGGAAGCTTCGTCGTCTATAGTCCATCTCCCCCGCTTGAACCACACTTGTGCGCCAGTTTCTCGCGGCACAGAGCGAATTTTTTGCCACCGCGGAAATATCTATCTCCCCACCCCTCCCTCCTGCCAAAAGCCACATTTCCACTGTTCCTCCTTGCTTTCCAAGTTCAAACCTTCACTGCTGCTTACTGGCAGCTCACCCTCCTCGCCGGCGCCCCTTCTTCTTGCAGCGCCGCCTCCTCGCTGGCGACCCTTCTTCTTGCAGCGCCGCCTCCTCACCGGCGACCCTTCTTCTCGCTGCACGGCCTCGTCGATATGGTCAAGTAATCCACACCCCACCCACACCATCCTCCTCCTTTCCCGTCCCACATGCCCCAACTGACGGAGCGACACCTTCCACCGAAGTCACTGCCCCCTCCTCCAATTAAGCGCCACCCACAGCCATTTTACACGCAGTATAACGTGGAGCTGAGCAGCATGCGGCCGCACGCGTGAACGAGTTGGCTATATCTGACATGCGTGTCGACCGCAAGATCTTGGAGGAGCACCTCGTCTTGAGGCCACCGTCGACACCGCTGCGCAGTTGACTACTTTAAAATACAGTTCGTGATGTTTTCTCGAGGCCACCTCCAGTGCCTTCTAGTGATTTGTCCTCTGTAATGTTAATATGCAATCTGATTTTCAGTTAACAGTTTGGTCCTCTGAAATTAATGTTCAGTTAACACTTTGGTCCAACAGTTGCTACATTTCGTAGTACTGTTCTCAAGCATTCTTTGTTTTGTTAACAGTCTTATCTTCTAGTACATGTTTCTATTCTGCAATGTCGTGCTCAGTTAACTATTTTGGTTCATTTGGTTTGCTCTACATTTAACTGTTTTGTTCAGTTCTGCAATTTGATTTTATTTGTTGTGGGTACAATTTTGTATTTTTATGCATGTGACACCAATCGAATTTGGCTGTACTCAATACATATTCTACTGATAGTATGGCAACTCTCAGTTAACCTGATCAAGATCTTCCTTATCTGTGTTGCAGGGAAACAATGGGAGACACTGCGGTTTACCATCGAGGTTTGTTCAAGCAGGGTCCTTTGGCTAATAGCGCATTATTGTGCAGTTGCAGGAATCATTCTAATATTTAGGTTTCTTACAATTTGGTCTTGCACATGTAGGTCCTGCTGTCAGAGGCTTAGAACCACTGTTCGACCCATTTTGCATATGCGGAAATGAGATGTCCATGAATATCGGTCAAGTCAAGAAACTCAGAAAGATTGTTAGGATGAAGAAACTTGCGACGAATAACAACAAGATCTTTGTTTGCACAATGAAGAAGACATCAGTCAACTATAGGATGGTACAAACTCTTTTACCTTGTTTTTACCCCTTGCGCCATTTCAAAATTTACAACAGCGATTTATGCATAGCTTTGTTTTCAGTACTTTTCAAAGCAGTTCACCGATGATTACCTCTCAAACCAACTGCATGGTCAAGAGGCGAGGAAGGTATTCATTCAAGACCCATGGTACAATATTGAAGTCTTGCTGAAGAGGACGAAGGTTGGGCGGGCAATTATCCATAGCCACTGGCCTAAAGTTGCAAGGACATTCAATATCACTGAAGGCTCAATATTTGCCTGCCGCTTCTGCAGTTTCCCAGATGAGATTCATCTGTCTATTTACCGTGTATGATGGTACTTTCCAAAGGTTTTTGATGCTGCATGTGAAGCTTGGTGCTGCTGTGTAATGGCGTAACTGAGTGCCAAAGCTATCTGATGTAATTCGATTATGAAATCCTGGTTGCTTTTATACGGATATGAAATATCTGGCGTGTTTTATAAGAAATATCAGTTTGATTAGTACATGGATTATCAATAATAGGATAATTACCCTGCTTATTGGGGCTTTCTATTGCAAACGGTTATTCAGACAGCACCGTGGGCGATGAACTCAAACAACCCGCACGGTTTCTAGAAAGTAGGCGTGTTCGATCAACTAACAATCACACACAGCTTCCGGCGGCGAACTGTTTGCGTTAGGCCACCTTGCAGACACATTTCCACACAAAGAACTATGTGGGATGTACATACCTACGAAAATGATTTTCTGGGATTCACCATGTGGGATGTACATACCTACGGAAATGATTTCTGTGATTCACCGTGTGGGATGAACATACCTACGGAAATGATTTCTGGGATTCACCGTGTGGGATGTACATACCTACGGAAATGATTTCTGGGATTCACCGTGTGGGATGTACATACCTACGGAAATAATTTTTCGGATTCACCGTGTGGGATGTACATACCTACAGAAATGATTTCTGGGATTCACCGTGTGGGATGTACATATCTATGGAAATGATTGGGTTTCCATGCCTCACCCGATCGCACACGGCCCTAGCCTGGGTCCCACGAGGGCCTATCCACGATGATTTCTAGGTCGTGTGGGAAGGACCCCCCTATCGCCCACACTCACTTGGCGACGGTTCCAAATTCCGTCGTAGAAAGAGGTTTTAAACCGTTTGTTTAGGACCGGCGCGCACCAGTGATAGCTATAGATCCATATTCTGTTATATCGCTCACGACAGAAGGCAATCTAATCTATGGTAAATATCTCATGCTCGAGCCAAAGGAATAAATCAAAATAAATCAGTACCACCTATGAGTAGTCAGATCCCGTCAGAAGATGGCCATGATTAATTCTCGGCATTTATTGAAACCAGAAGGCCTGCATTTATTTGAAGCAACCCCATGACAGAAGGAAAAAGGTTTTCATGACAAAAGGAAACTTTATGCTCAGATTCATTGGATATCACCGCAGATATGACGGAATCAATGTCAGCAAGAGGAATTGGTATAGGAGCGAAAACCTAACAGAATTTGGGAAAGGTGAAGCAAACCACCCCAGCACAAGGTAAGTTGATCATCTGAAATTCTCGAGGGAACAATAACTAAAGGAAAAAAGGATACCCGAGCTGGAAACGGTCTCCTCAACTCATACTTGTTCCCTGAGCAACCAAATCTCGAGAACGAGATTTCTTTAAGGGGGTAAGAGTTGTAACAGCCTGGTTTTTGCCCTTTTCTTTTCTTTTGATTTTTTTGGTTTTTGCTCTGTTTTTCTTTTTCGGGTGGTTCTGTGGCCTTGCCACCTCGGAAATCATCCTGATTCCCCCTTGCCAAGATCATGTCACATAACTGCTTGACCAAACCATAAATTCTTTTTCTCAGGAATATTCCTTTTTCTATTAAAGGAGTAACTCTGTCTGCCCTAGGTTGTGTAGCAACCTACATTTCTTTCACTCCCAAAAATCCCAATTAATTCTCATAATTTCTTTGGGTCATATGTTGCTCAAATATGCCCAAACTTTCCTGTCCTAGCCCAATAATTATTATTCATTTCTATCCAGTGTGGCTTTCTGTGAAGGAAGTGCCACCTATCCTTTCCTGATTGCTCCCAAACCTTTTGGGAACTCTCTTATGTCCAAATCATTGCCTCATGCCAAAATTCAACTTTATTTGCCTAGCCAATATTCCTCAGCAATTTTTCAAAAAAATTGTAAGACAGAAGGCATTGTGAAGGAAGTACTAGCTAGGGTTATCCAAATGAGTTGAAATTTTGCACACTCCTTAATGTGCTCATATTATCACACTCCTCCAAGTTTCAGCTTCATCCCTTGATCTATGTGAGCACAGGATCAAATCTTTGATTCTGCTAATATTTTCAGGTTGTGAAGCAAGTATAATTTTTATTGCTTCATTAATTTTGATAAATTACCAGATTGTGCTACTACCCAAATAACATCTCTTCCCCAAATTTGGGGCATTTCATCAAGCCATTATTTCTCCAAAAAATTTGCAAGTTTCTGGATAGAGAGAATAGCTGTGAAGGAAGTACCATTTTGGTGAATCCAATTGGTATAATTTTTTTACAGCATCTCTATATGGCCAAATCACTAAGACTTGCCAAATTTTAGCTCAAATGGCTTCTCCATGTGAGTGCACCTTCCTGGTCAATTTTCTGGACCAATTTTGAAGTTACAAAGCAACTATATTAGTTTGTGCTCCATTATGCTCCAAAACCTCCAGGATCATAGTCCTTCCGTAGTTAATCATCGCAGACAACACCATTTGACCCAATCAGTTTCCTGTTGATCAGTAGTGCTCTACGAAGTTTGATGCACTAAACTTCAGAGCTTAGTTACCATTTAACCATAGCACCCGAGATCAAGCCATGGCCTCATCAATGCTTCATTTTCCAAGGACTATCAGCTAGACAACATTTTGGGTGCTGTCGAGCATTGAATGCCCCGGTTCACGTGCTGACTACGACGATGGCGTGCCTGTGCACGCGTTCTGTGCGAAGTGGCCGCGTCCAGGGTGCCGTTTCTGCTTCGTTCGCTCCCAACTCGTTGTCTTCTCGCGCGTGAGCATGTCCCTTGGCTTCTCCTCATCGTCGTCGTTCCCTTGGACCCCTCTCCCCCTCCGTCCGCTTCCTCACCGCCGCTCGCCGCAGAACGCCCACGAGAGCACAGTGCCCCGACATGTTTTAATGGCGCTCGGCCGCTTCTTCCCCGTGTTCCTTTGGCCTCCTCCTCCCCGTGAGAACCTCCACTACTCCTCCTACGTCATCTACCTCCGAGCTCGCGAGCGTGGGCACGCGTTCGCGGAGACGCCAGCTCGACCCCCTCCTCCCTCGCCTATATAAGGCCACCCAGACCCCGTCTTGCTTCACCACTGGCCTCCTGCACGTCCTCTAGCCTTCCCTAACCACTTCCCCAAGCTCGACCGGCTCTCCCCACCGCCAATGGCCGCCTCAGCCGCCAGCTTCCTCCTCTCAAATTCGTGGCACGCCGAGCCCCTCCCCTCCTCATTCCTCCACCAACTGCTTCCGCCATCACCCCGAAGTCACCCCAGCTCCTCAACCCCTCCTTTGGCGCACAAGGGCGTCGTGCCCATCTCCTCCCGATGCAACCGTTCGCTGACCTCATAGCCACCGCCGCCTCGCTCCACCTCACCGGTCGTGTGTGGCACCACCAGATGCGCCTCTCCGCGCTGAGCTCGCCCATAGGCGGAACACTGCGGGAGTCGCCGGCAAGCCTCGTCGTGGCCGGGCGGTCCTCTGACCAGCGCGGGAGCGAGCGAGGTTGACCCACCAGGCGGGCCCCATCGCCCGTGGACCCCACTCGTCAGCCGCATTGCCCGTTGACCCGCCCTCGCTGACGTGGATTATGGGAAACATATTCCTCGAAATACGTTTTCGCTAATCGAAAGCGTAAGCAGCTGCGGTTGTGGGCTGGAATGCGCTTTCACTTCACGGAAAGCGTATTTCCTCGAGTGCGCGTTCTGTTTTTCCAGCTGAGGGCCTGTTTGTGATGATTTTATTTACAAATGGGTCCCTGGCAGAAAAATAACAACAACTCTTTACGCCCAACTCCAAATGAGGTGAATCCAAAGCCCACTTCTTCGTCTCGTCGAGCCCATTCTCTTGGATTCATTTTCACCATCTTTTGACATTCTGAAAATGACCATTATGCCCTTGCCCTTAATCAGCCCCCTTCGAGACAGAACGTTTTTCGGTGATTTGTTCCGTGAGCTTCTCGCACTTTCTCCTGGTGATTTCTTCCACCCAAGCAAGCCACACCCTCCATTCGCATGATTGCAATGCAGTGACATCGTTTAAATTATTTAAACTTATTTAAAATATTGCTTTAGCTACATGTGATCTTGTTCATGGCATTTCTCGGAGTATTATTTTGATCTTGCTATTGCCATGATATTTGCTTGGAGTTCTAGGACTTATAATTTGAATATTATGTGGATGACATGTTGCCTTTGGATTCTTAGTGGCTATTATGATTATTTTTCATGGTGGTTGTGGATATGATATTTCGGAGTATTAGTTTGGATGTCATGTTGCCTTTCGATTATTGGTGGCTAGTATTATGTTCAGGATGCTAGTTGATATTATGTTTTGGAGTATGATTTCGGAGATGATGTTTACATGTGGATCTTAGCTGGATAGCTTGTTCTTGATATTTGACAAGTAGTAGTACCGTTCCGGGATTCATCATCATGGTAGTATTATGTTATCCTCGGAGTATTTTGATATGATGTTATGATGCTTGGATTATTTGTTGGATATTGCTATGACTTGGATTATAGGTTGATAGATGGTATCGGAGTATCAATTAGCACAGTTATATTTTTGGGGTTAAATTCTGTCATTAAGTTGGTCAAGTGCCACCGAACCGGGCTCAACCACATTTGCCTTTATGGGAAGGCCCTAATGCGATGCTATTGTCATGCCTCTCGCCGCTACCTCCAACAAGGGAAGGTTATGCCCGGGCGCTACCTTGATCAGGTAGGACGGCATAAGCCTTGGGTGCCCATTGTTGTGATTGGTATACCTTTGTCCCCGTTTGGGACCGTTTTTGTTTTGCCACGACGGTGGCCGTTGGTGCCTTTGGTAGGCACTGGGCCACCCAGGATTGAACCCAAAGGGGGTGTTGGTCGGAGTGGCTGGGAGAGTGTCATGGCAGTAGATCGGCTTTGTGGGAATGCCGTTGGTCCACCCGAATGGGAGTGCGAGGCCATGGATTCTGTGGTGTGGGTAAAGTGCGCTACCTCTGCAGTGTGTGTGTGTGTTGAATCTATCGATAGTCACGTCCTCGGTCATGGGCATAAGTTTGTACTAGGTCACACCGTTCGATCAACACTCACATGACGGAATGACTTATAGGTGATTTATATGTTGATATATTGAGCAGTACAATTTGGCACGATGTTGATGATGATGTTGGGATGATCTTGAGGATGATCATTCAGTTTGTGATGTGGTCACGAGGTGATCATGTGGATGTTCCATTTGTGATCTGTGAATGATCACCGTTTGGTTACATGGTAACCCATTGAACCAAGTGTGGTTCCATTTGTGATCCGTGAGCGATCACCGTTTGGTTTTGATCATGAGGTGATCGAGATGGTATATTACTTGGCCGGTTAGCCAAGAGTGATATGGTTATGGAGATCTGAGTTGTTGGTTTATCAGTAGATAGTAGTTTCATACCATGCTTAGTAGTTGCTTCATCATATAGTTGTTAGTTTAATTAACCTGTTTAATGCTATGTGATTGTCCTGCCTTAATGTTTATGGTTGTTGTGAGCTTGCAAGTACATTCAATGTACTGACCTGGCGTGTCATGCCAGATTGCAGGTGGTGTCATGTTTGCTTGACTGTTTCTTGAGGTGTCCGTTCGTGCGAGCTAGATCGTGTCCCAGCCAGAGTCCCTGCAGAGTGGAGTTCACCACCTTCGTCGTTGTTCCACTGCTAGAAGTATTCCGCTGCTACGAGTTGCTCTGCTGCTAGCATAGAGTAAGCGTAGTATCGTAGGCGTAGTGTCGCCGTGCTGGCTCGGCGGGGATCGCCGGAGCCGGCCGGCCCCTTGGCCGCTCCCTCCCCTGCTCCCCTCTCTGTGCACGTAAGAACAGGAGCGGGAGGAGGAGGAAGACGACGTGCGCCCGTGCCCCCTCCCCCTGCGCCTGGGCCCCACCTGGATGTGGCTCCAGCCATGGGTCCATGTGGATAAGTGGAGACAGTTACCTGGTGTGTGCGTTTTCGTTTGAGGAAAGCGCAATTTCGTTTTTCTTCGGCTAAAGATACACTTTCCTATCCAAAAGCATATTACTCTAAAAGGCGTGTGTTGTTTTTCCTCCTAGGGACCCGTTGGTGATGAAAAATATTCACAGATTGGCCTGTGATCTTTTACACCTCATAACTACGTGACCGTAACTCCGATTGAGGTGAATCCAACGCCCACATCTTTGTCTCTTCGAGCCGAACTTTTGGTATCATTTTCACTATGGTTTGACATAATGGAAATGACCATTTTCCCTCGCCCGTAAACAGCCCCTCCGAGAGAGAACTATTTTCGGCGAATCTTTCCGCGACCCTTCCACACTTCTTCCCAGTGACTTCTTCATCCCCAGGCAATCCACAACCACCATTTGTATGATAGCCATGTAGTAGCTTTGGTTTTCAACTTGAATCTTTAATAAATGTATGTTTGTTTTGCTACTGCTGTCGTTATTTTAGTTATGCTTATGGATCGGTGGTTAACGTCATGCTATGTTTTCTTGCACTATGTTATCATGTTCTACCTGCTAGTATTACTTTCACATTGGTCATGCTTGATAGTAGTACATGTTGGGTTGGTCATGTTCTTCCGTGCATGACTAACGTCGGTTACCGAGTACCGTTAATATGCATTGTTCCTTTGCTGTTAGTTGGTTAAGTGTTTACTCGGTAATGTTATTGATGTGTTCTTGCATGGTATTTATTGTTGATGCTAGTGGTCATGTTATGCTATGAGTAGTGTTGTACTTGTGAAATTCATGCTCGTCATTATGCCATGCTCAATTGGATATGATTCATTGTTGATATGGTTGTCGCACCCCATGCTTATATCATGCTCATGCATTGTAATTGCATCGTATTATTTTATCATGGCTCTGCATATTGCATTCAAGTTTAACCAGATTAAATTGAACTTGAACAACTGTTGGCTGAGTCATGGTGCCACCATATCGAGCTGTCCAGTGCAACCACGCTTGCCTTTATGGGAAGGTCCTAACTGTGTCTATTGTCATGCCTCTCACCGGTGCCTCCAAGGGAAGGATATGGGCGCGCGCTACCCTGATCAGGTAGGCGGACATAAGCCTTCTGTGCCCGTTGTTGTTATTATGGTACCTTGTCCCCGTTTGGGACCATTTATGTTTTGCCACAACAGTGGCCGTTTTGCCATGATAGTGGCCGTTGATGCCTTTGGTAGGCACGGGGCCACCCATGACTTAGCCCAGAGGGTAGTTAGTCGGAGTGGCCGGGAGAGTGTCATTGCAGAAGATCGGTTTTGTCGGAACGCCGTTGGTCCACCCGAAAAGGAGTGCGAGGCCATGGGTTCTATCGTGTGGGTACAGTGTGCTGACCTCTGCAGAGTGTGTATTAAATCTATCGATAGCCGCGCCCGCGGATAAGGGCCCAGTTCGTAGTTGGTCACACAATGGGTCAATAGTAATAATAATAATAATGTGCTTAACAACAACCCCGGTTCGATGATGAGATAAGTGGGTTATGTGATCCTTGAATGATCACCGCGGTATCGAGGATACCAAGTTGCTGGATATTCGTGATGTTGTGCGAGAATAGTGGGTAACGAACAAGCTCCTTGTGGTGGTTTAATGATTACTACGGTATTGTTTATACCAAGCTTGATTTGATCCTGAGATGATCGTGTGATGTCCGAGGTTGGTAAGTGATGCATGTGATAGTTACGAAGTAACCCGAGCAGAATAAGTGGTGCATATAGTGTCATCATGTTGCATGCTAGTATCGTCAGATTTATATGTTCATGCCATGCTCATATTGTTCTAGCCGTATCATGTTCATGTTGTTCATGCCATGTTATTCTGATGATCTCACGACAATTCCTGCTTAACCTGTAACTGCCATGCTGTTGTTTGTCTTAATGCTTCTGGTTATTGTGAGCTGATAAGTTTTGGATGTTTAACGGGCTTTAATATGCTATTATTTTTGGGACTAACCTATTAACCGGAGGCCCAGTGCCAATTGTCGTTTTTTGCCTATTTCAGTGTTTAGCAGAAAAGGAATATCAAACAGAATCCAAGCGGAACGAAACCTTCGAGAGGATCTTTCTTGGAACAAACGCAATCCAAGAGACTTGGAGTGGAAGTCAGAGACGCAACGAGGCGGCCACGAGGGAGGAGGGCGCGCCCCCACCCTCGTGGGCCCCTCGTAGCTCCACCGACATACTTCTTACACCTATATATACTCTTATACCCTGAAAACATCCAGGGGAGCCACGAAACCACTTTTCCACTGCCGCAACCTTCTTTACCCGTGAGATCCCATCTTGGGGCCTTTTCCCGCGATCTGTCGGAGGGGGATTCGATCATGGAGGGCTTCTACATCAAAACCATAGCCTCTCCGATGATGTATGAGTATTTTACCACAGACCTTCGGGTCCATAGTTATTCGCTAGATGGCTTCTTCTCTCTCTTTGGTTCTCAATACAAAGTTCTCCTTGATGTTCTTGGAGATCTATTCGATGTAATACTTTTTGCGGTGTGTTTACTGAGATCCGATGAATTGTGGTTTATGATCAAGATTATCTATGAACAATATTTGATTCTTCTCTGAATTCTTATATGCATGATGTGATATCTTTGCAAGTCTCTTCGAATTATCGATTAAGTTTGGGCTACTAGATTGATCTTTCTTGCAATGGGAAAAGTGCTTAGCTTTGGGTTCAATCTTGCGGTGTCCTTTCCCAGTGACAGCAGGGGCAGCAAGGCACGTATTGTATTGTTGCCATCGAGGATAAATATATGGGGTTTATATCATATTGCTTGAGTTTATCCCTCTACATCATGTCATCTTGCTTAATGCGTTACTCTGTTCTTATGAACTTAATACTCTAGGTGCATGCCGGATAGCGGTCGATGTGTGGAGTAATAGTAGTAGATGCAGAATCGTTTCGGTCTACTTGACACGGACGTGGTGCCTATGTTCATGATCATGCGTAGATATTCTCATAACTCTGTGCTTTTCTATCAATTGCTCGCCAGTAATTTGTTCACCCACCATAATATATGATATTATGAGAGAAGCCACTAGTGAAACCTATGGCCCCCGGGTCTATTTTACATCTTATTAGTTTCCCGTCAACTTGCCAATTTCTGTCGCCGTTTATTTTGCAATCTTTCCTTTCCAATCTATACAACAAAAATACCAAAAATATTTATCTTATTATCTTCATCAGATCTCACTTTTGCAAGTGGCCGTGAAGGGATTGACAACCCCTTTATCGCGTTGGTTGCAAGGTTCTTGATTGTTATTCCAGGTACTAGGCGACTTGCGTGTAGTCTCCTACTGGATTGATACCTTGGTTCTCAAAAAATGAGGGAAATACTTACGCTACTTTGCTGCATCACCCTTTCCTCTTCAAGGGAAAACCAACGCATGCTCAAGAGGTAGCAAGAAGGATTTCTGGCGCCGTTGCCGGGGAGATCTACGCTCAAGTCAAGACATACCAAGTACCCATCATAAACTCTTCTACCTCGCATTACGTTATCCGCCATTCGCCTCTTGTTTTCCTCTCCCCCACCTCTAAAACGATTTTCAAAAACTTTCGCCTTTTCTTCGCCCCTCTTCTGTTCGATCTTGTGTTACCATGTGCCTTCTTTTTACTTGCATCTTCGCTTGCTAAAAGTTTATGGATCCTCATCCACTTGCTAATCTTTTAAGAGATCCAATTATGATGAACCAATTGCTAGTGAGTTGAGTGCACTAGATTATATTTATGGAGTTTTGCTTGAAATCCGTGAATCTGGAAATTGTGATGAAGTGCTTTATAAAGTGATTCATGATAGATCTTTGAATAAAAGGCATGATTGCAATTATATTCCTATAAATTCCCTTAATGTCAATTGCGCTAATAAATGCAAAACCCTAATCTTGGGGATGCTAATTTTGCTATGTCTACTACTTGTTGCAATGATCATGATTAGGGTGATTCTTCTTATGATCTTGAAAATTTATTTAAGCCCCATGATGAATATGAGAATTATAATAGTGTTTGCAATAATATTGAAAGTGGGTTTGGAAGAGTGTCAACTTTACATCCCACATATTTGGAGGATTTTCAATCTTATGATTTTTTTATAAAAGTGGGTTTGGAGAGGTCATGACTTTACTTAATGTTAATCCCACTATTTGGGAAGAGTGTCAACTTTGCACGCATGTGGTTCATAAAGAGAATATTTTATGTGATAGATATGTTGTTGAATTTGCTTATGATCCTACATGTAATTATTATGAGAGAGGAAAATATGGTTGTAGAAATTTTCATGTTACTAAATTACCTCTCTTCATGTTGAGAATGCTATCGTCTCTTTCTTCTTCCTTGCATATGCTAGTTTTTGCTTGCCTTGAAAATTTGTTTGCTTACAAAATTCCTATTCATAGGAAGTATGTTAGACTTGGATGTGTTTGTCACGTGTTTTATGATGCTCTCTTTGCGCTTCAATTCTTGTCTTTCATGTGAGCATCATTAAAATTATCAATGCCTAGCTAAAAAGGCTTTAAAGAAAAGCGCTTGTTGGGAGGCAACCCAATTTTATTTTTGTTTTTTCCTTTTGTTCCTATTTAGTAATAAATAACTCATCTAGACTCTGTTCAGATGTGGTTTTATGTTTTAATTAGTGTTTGTGCCAAGTAGAACCTTTGGGAAGACTTGGGTGAAGTCTTTGCGATCTTGCTGTAAAAAACAGAAACTTTATCGCTCACGAGATTAGCTGCCATTTTTTACTGGAGAGTGCTTTTAGGTTGATTATTTTTGCAGATGATTAATAGATAAATTCCTCACGTCCACCTACTTATTTCAGAATTGTTGGAGTTCCAGAAGTATTCGTTTGATACAGATTACTATAGACTGTTCTGTTTTCGACAGATTCTGTTTTTCGTGTGTTGTTTGCTTATTTTGATGAATCTATGGCTAGTATCGGGGGTTATGAACCATAGAGAAGTTGGAATACAGTAGGTTTAACACCAATATAAATAAATAATTATTTCATTACAGTACCTTAAAGTGGTGGTTTGTTTTCTTACACTAACGGAGGTCATGAGATTTTCTGTTTAAGTTTTGTGTTGTGAAGTTTTCAAGTTTTTGGGTAAAGATTTGATGGATTTTGGAATAAGGAGTGGCAAGAGCCTAAGATTGGGGATGCCCAAGGAACCCCAAGGTAAAATTGAAGGACAACCAAAAGCCTAAGCTTGGGGATGCCCCGGAAGGCATCCCCTCTTTCGTCTTCGTCTATCGGTAACTTTACTTGAGGCTATATTTTTATTCACCACATGATATGTGGTTTGCTTGGAGTGTCTTGTATGATTTGAGTCTTTTCTTTTTATTTTACCACAATCATCCTTGCTGTACACACCTTTTGGAGAGACACAGATGAATCGGAATTTATTAGAATACTCTATGTGCTTCACTTATATCTTTTGAGCTAGATAATTTTTCTCTAGTGCTTCACTTATATCTTTTAGAGCACGGCGGTGGTTTTATTTGTAGAAATTATTGATCTCTCGTGCTTCACTTATATTATTTTGAGAGTCTTTTATAACAGCATGGTAAATTGCTTTGGCTATAAAATTAGTCCTAATATGATAGGCATCCAAGATGGGTGTAATAAAAACTTTCATATAGAGTGCATTAAATACTATGAGAAGTTTGATACTTGATAATTGTTTTGAGATATAAAGATGGTGATATTAGAGTCGTGCTAGTTGAGTAATTGTGAAATTGAGAAATACTTGTATTGGGGTTTTCAAGTCCCGTAGCATGCACGTATGGTAACCGTTGTGTGACAAATTTGAAGCATGAGGTGTTCTTTGATTGCTTTCCTTATGAGTGGCGGTCGGGGACGAGGGATGGTCTTTTCCTACCAATCTATCCCCCTGGGAGCATGCGCGTAGTGCTTTGGGTTTGATGACTTGTAGATTTTTGCAATAAGTATGTGGGTTCTTTAAGACTAATGTTGAGTCCATGGATTATACGCACTCTCACCCTTCCATCATTGCTAGCCTCTTCGGTACCGTGCATTGCCCTTTCTCACCTCGAGAGTTGGTGCAAACTTTGCCGGTGCATCCAAACCCCGTTATATGATACGCTCTATCACACATAAGCCTCCTTATATCTTCCTCAAAACAGCCACCATGCCTACCTATTATGGCATTTCCATAGCCATTCCGAGATATATTGCCATGCAAATTTCCACCGTTCCATTTATTATGACACGCTCCACCATTTTCATATTGCCTTGCATGATCATGTAGTTGACATCGTATTTGTGGCAAGGCCACCATTCATTTTTCATACATGTCACTCTTGATTCATTGCATATCCCGGTACACCGCCGGAGGCATTCACATAGAGTGATATTTTGTTCTAAGTATCGAGTTGTAATTCTTGAGTTGTAATTAAATAAAAGTGTGATGATCTTCATTATTAGAGCATTGTCCCATGTGAGGAAAGGATGATGGAGACTATGATTCCCCCATAAGTTGGGATGGGACTCCGGACGAAAAAAATAATAGAAGAGGCCAAAGAAGCCCAAAAAAAGAGGCCAAAGAAGCCCACCAAAAAATGAGAGAAAAAGAGAGAAGGGACAATGTTACTATCCATTTTCCACACTTGTGCTTCAAAGTAGCACCATGATCTTCATGATAGAGAGTCTCTTATTTTGTCACTTTCATATACTAGTGGGAATTTTTCATTATAGAACTTGGCTTGTATATTCCAATGATGGGCTTGCTCAAAATGCCCTAGGTCTTCATGAGCAAGCGAGTTGGATGCACACCCACTTAGTTTCTTTTGTTGAGCTTTCATACACTTATAGCTCTAGTGCATCCATTGCATGGCAATCCCTACTCCTCGCATTGACATCAATTGATGGGCATCTCCATAGCCCGTTGATTAGCCGCTTCGATGTGAGACTTTCTCCTTTTTTGTCTTCTCCACACAACATCCATCATCATATTCTATTCCACCCATAGTGCTATGTCCATGGCTCGCACTCATATATTGCGTGAAAGTTGAAAAAGTTTGAGAATACTAAAGTATGAAACAATTGCTTGGCTTGTCATCGGGGTTGTGCATGATGAGAGCATTTTGTGTGACGAAAATGAAGCATGGCCAAACTATATGATTTTGTAGGGATGAGCTTTCTTTGGCTATGTTATTTTGAGAGGACATAATTGCTTGGTTAGTATGCTTGAAGTATTATTATTTTTATGTCAATATTAAACTTTTTGTCTTGAATCTTTCGGATCTGAACATTCATGCCACAATAAAGGAAATTACATTGAAGATTATGTTAGGTAGCATTCCACATCAAAACTTCTGTTTTTATCATTTACCTACTCGAGGACGAGCAGGAATTAAGCTTGGGGATGCTGATACGTCTCCAACGTATCTATAATTTTTTATCGTCCCATGCTATTATATTATCTGTTTTGGATGTTTAACGGGCTTTAATATGCTCTTTTATATTATTTTTGGTACTAACCTATTAACCGGAGGCCCAATGCCAGTTGCTGTTTTTTGGCCTATTTCAGTGTTTCGTAGAAAAGGAATATCAAAGGGAATCCAAACGGAACGAAACCTTCGCGAGGATCTTTCTTGGAACAAACGCAATCCAGGAGACTTGGAGTGGAAGTCAGAGACGCAACGAGGCGGCCATGAGGCAGGAGGGCGCGCCCAGGGGGTAGGCGCCCCCCACCCTCGTGGGCCCCTCGTAGCTCCACCGGCCTACTTCTTTTGCCTATATATACTCTTATACCCTGAAAACATCTAGGGGAGCCACGAAATCACTTTTCCACCGTCGCAATCTTCTGTCCCATGAGATCCCATCTTGGGGCCTTTACCGGCGATTTGCTGGAGGGGGATTCGATCACGGAGGGCTTCTACATCAACACCATAGCCTCTCCGATGATGTGTGAGTAGTCTATCACAGACCTTCGGTCCATAGGTATTAGCTAGATCGCTTCTTCTCTCTCTTTGGTTCTCAATACAAAGTTCTCCTTGATGTTCTTGGAGATCTATTCGATGTAATACTTTTTGCGGTGTGTTTGCCGTGATCCGATGAATTGTGGGTTTATGATCAAGATTATCTACGAACAATATTTGATTCTTCTCTGAATTCTTATATGCATGATTTGATATCATTGCAAGTCTCTTCGAATTATCGGTTTAGTTTGGCCTACTAGATTGATCTTTCTTGCAATGGGAGAAGTGCTTAGCTTTGGGTTCAATCTTGCGGTGTCCTTTCGCAGTGACAGCAGGGGCAGCAAGGCATGTATTGTATTGTTACCATCAAGGATAAAAAGATGGGGTTTATATCATATTTCTTGAGTTTATCCCTCTACATCATGTCATCTTGCTTAATGCGTTACTCTGTTCTTATGAACTTAATACTCTAGATGCATGCTGGATAGCGGTCGATGTGTGGAGTAATAGTAGTAGATGCAGAATCGTTTTGCTCTAGTTGACACGGACGTGATGCCTATGTTCATGATGATGCCTAGACATTCTCATAACTATGCGCTTTTCTATCAATTGCTCGCCAGTAATTTGTTCACCCACCGTAATATATGCTATCATGAGAGAAGCCACTAGTGAAACCTATGGCCCCGGAGTCTGTTTTACATTTATTAGTTTCCCGTCAACTTGCCAATTTCTGACGCCGTTTATTTTGCAATCTTTACTTTCCAATCTATACAACAAAAATACCAAAAATATTTATCTTATTATCTTTATCAGATCTCACTTTTGCAAGTGGTCGTGAAGGGATTGACAACCCCTTTATCGCGTTGGTTGCAAGGTTCTTGATTGTTTGTGAAGGACTAGGCGACTTGCGTGTAGTCTCCTACTGGATTGATACCTTGGTTCTGAAAAACAGATGGAAATACTTACGCTACTTTGCTACATCACCCTTTCCTCTTCAAGGGAAAACCAACGCATGCTCAAGAGGTAGCATGAGCTTGTAAGTACATTCAACGTACTGACCTGGCGTGTCATGCCAGCTTGCAGGTCATACCGGATTTGATTGCTTGTTTGCCGTGGATTCCTTGTTTGCGAGCTAGGATAAGCGTTCCAACCAGAGTCCCTGCGGAGTGGAGTTCATCACCGTCGTCGCTCTTCCGCTACTAGAGTTTTTTTCGCTGAATCGTGTTGTTCTGCTACTTGCATGGAGCAACCGTGGCAGGCGTAGTGTCGCCGTGCCGATGTAATCCCCTTGTATCCATGAGAAACCGTGGCAGGCGTAGTGTCGCCGTGCCGATGTAATCCCCTTGTATCCATATAGCTTGTAATAAAGAGCTGATTTGTGCTATGCTAAGCAGTGCCGTATTCCAAAAGACTTCTCCTCAATCTCCGGGCTGGAATACGAGGCATTACGGTTTCTCTGAGCCGGGGTGCCACAGGCTTGGTATCACAGCAGATCTGGCTGTAGGATGCCCTAGCCAACGCGAACGTTAGAAAGCGGTAGTATGGAGCTTAGTTGGTTTTTTGCACTTGTTTGCTGCATTTGTTTGTTGCATAGCATGCATATAGATTACTATTTGGTCGCTAACAGTTAATCTTGTGAGTGTAGGTGGCATCGGTTTCAATCCACTACCTGCACCCTCCTTCTTAGCATGCTTGATCTTCGGTGTTTGGCGTCATCTCTGTCCTAGCAGTGTGATGCCTTGGTGCCAAGTGTTCCAGACACCCTTCGCAGGAATTATGCTCAGGTATCGCATCGATATCTTTCCATCACCCACCCATAATATTTCGGTGATATCCTTGTCTCTATCCCAAATCGTGCCATCCATCTCGTCCCTTCGGCAACCCTTACTTCTATTTGTTAGTAGAAAAGGGCAATGCCAGCAAGCCTTGCTTTTCCTCCTCTATCTTGCCTTGCCATTCCATTCTTTGGACGTGTACGGTTACCCTTCGTACGCTTGATGAGGATGCGGTCATGACCTTTGTGTTCCACCACATAATCACCAAGTCTGTCCTTGCCTCCGTATCCATCTAGCTGTGACCAGTGTTCAGCTAGTGCTTGGTGTAGCCTCGGTTATGCCAACTCCTTCCACACGTAGATTCACTTTTCGTGCACACCGCCACAACATATTAGACCGTAGTCCGGAGTTTGCGCGAGGTTTGTGTGCTTAGGTGTGCATGCATATTATTGGTGTGGGTAGCAGTAATATGTGGTGTTGCTTGATTTTATTACTATTTGTATGCTCTATGTGCTTTTGTTTTCGTCGTCTCTTTTGCTTCTTTCTTTGGGCCCTCGGTGTTACATATTTTCCCCTCATTAAAGTTGCTCGTCAACCAACGTTGGACCCAAAGAGTCAGCAAGGAATGCATATATTTGGAAATTTAGCTAAACATAATGGAATTCTCCGCCGATCGCAGTGAAATGAGAAATATCTGATTGTGATGGTGATAATCAAGTTTGCATTAATATGCACTTCTCACAACAGTACGAATAATCAAGTCACCCCAGTGTGCACCCTTCATAGCAGAAATGATCAAATGAGCGAGAAGATAAATTGTGTGCAAGATCGACGACATATTCTCAGTCAAAGGTATGATTCAGGTGCAAGTTTTGACTCTTCGTTGAGCATGATTTTGAAACCAGATATACCTGGAAGAAAGCAAGAATGTGCCATGTATTCAATATTCAGAGAGGAGGATAGTCCAGCAAAGCCCGTTTTATACAAATAATCCACAGCCGAAATATTAAGATGGTGTGTGTATATGGTAACCGGCCCGCATATCACAATGAGAAGCTTCTGGTGTAAGCAACCCAGTCATTCCTCGCAAGCTACCAGAGAAGCTTCCAATGCAAGATTCCTCTATCTTCCTCAGTGTGATACATGGATGACTTCCCGTGCAAGGTACATTGTCTTCTGCGGTAAGCAACCGCAAAAAGCTTCCGGTGTAGGGTATCGAGTTTTCCCCTAGCAAGTCTTTAAGGGGGGAAGCTTCTGAAGCACGATATCCAGTCTTCCTCAGCAAGATACTCTCGATGGTTTCCAGCATAAGCCATCCAATCGTCCTTAGTACGGTACTGGTGCAAGATAGTACACTGT
The DNA here is from genome assembly GCF_018294505.1 of Triticum aestivum. NCBI lineage: Eukaryota > Viridiplantae > Streptophyta > Magnoliopsida > Poales > Poaceae > Triticum > Triticum aestivum. The sequence goes on from NC_057796.1 coordinate 189,680,103, forward strand.
AAATTGACAGCATATGGCAGTGGATCCCAAGAACTAGATCCGCAACAGTTTGGTCAGAAGCAAGAATCAGTCAGAACACCAATCTGGCTCGGGAATCAGATTCTCAAATATATGCGAAGGAAGCCATATATACACCTGAGTGTGACAAAGGACTATGAAGATTGACGACAACAGTGAGCCCTGTACAAGTACCTGTGAACCTGGAATATGATCCTGATGAGCCCTTGTCTACTTTTCTCTGGTGACGGCACCACGCCTGTGTTCTGAGCTGTTTTTGGCCGACCAGGGTGGATGCCGACTTTATTTTTCTCTATTCAACAACTGTCACGAGTTCAAGGCTGCTTTCCGGCTGTCTCGAACAGATGTTGAGTTTCTTTTCGTGACAGTGGCCCTTTGCTCTGAGCTGTTTTTCAGCCGTCGTAGGGAACCGCCACTTTCTTCTTATCAACATGGTCTCATGCTCTAAGCTGACTTTCGGCCGTCTTGGGCTGTGGTTGAGTTATTTCAGTGATGTCCCAGATCTGAGTTGTAAAGACCGTTCTGGTGGCTACTAATTTATTTGTCGATTTCTTGCAAGGGTTCGGATGATCATTTTCCTACGGTTAAAACTGCAGAGATGATGAACTTGCCATTTAAATGATGTTACCATGTCCGGAAATGTGGATAAAAGTACTCCTGCCTGAATATTGCACCCAACAGTATCTATGGTCACGCGAAGAAACAATATGACCAAGCCCTTTTAGCCAAAGATCCCGACAAAGAAGCCAATAATGAAGGAGCAACACCGGCAATACAGGCATGATAATAATTGTATGTACCACATGGCGTAGATACCCTGGACATTCTGAGTCGGCATCAGTCACCATGAATATTCACCCAAGGGGTCTACTCAATTTTTGGTAAGGCCCTCATATCAAGGGAAAACCCGCTCAGTTAACAGTATGTGCTCAGATTTGTCAGTATCAAGTATCTGGGTCTGTCAAGTCAGACCAAAGGTAAAGTCAACGGCTTGATTCCAGCGACTATGGTAAAGCATCATACAGCCTTCTATTCTCATGGATATACCGACAGAATGAATGATTCGTATGAGGAATAACGGTCTCGAAGCATGTGCCCTCACTTATGTGAATCAGCAAAGGATATCCTGTCATGAACAAAATCCTTTTTGTCAGAAACCCCGTCTGTCAAGGATGAGGATATTATCATATAAGATCATACCCTTATGCTGGTCACATCAGGCGACAATCCAATATTTGGTATGAATCTGAAACTCAAAACAGTGGAGTCAGTCAAGATGATTCAGAAACTCTGCAAGAAATCAGTATCAGTCAGACGAACAGTTATGATCCACAGCACTGTTTTGAGCCCGGAGGAAATGCATCTATTTGAGCAACCCAATGCAAGGAGTAAGAGCTTGGGCGTTCATCAGGAAAAATCCAATCACCAATTCATGGAAGATTTGCCAGTACAGCCACAACAATCAAAAATCACTCTCGGATTTGTGAGACGAACATATATTTCAGTCATGATAACAAATCACACCCCGCTAAGTCAGCAGATCCGAAAAGAATTGGAGCCAGTATAGGCATGAAAATGTGAGGTATGATCTGTCAGGATATGGATACAGTGAAGCAAACCACCCCAGAGCCAGTCAGGTAAGTGAGATGAATAATTTAATGGGAACAATTAATAAAGAAAAAGGATACCCGAGTTGGAAACGGTCTCCTTAAGCCAGTATATGCATACATGTTCCATGAGCAACCAAATCTCGAGGACGAGATTTCTTTAAGGGGGGAAGAGTTCTCACAGCCTGATTTTTGGCCCTTTCTTTTTCTTTTGTTTATATGAGATTTTTGCTTGAGTTTTCCTTTTTCCGTGGCTAGGTGGTCTGGAAATTTAAGAAGATGACCTCTTCTTTCTTTCCAAAGTGCCTTGTCATCCCCAAACCCTTCCCAAGGCCTTTTCATTTCCATCTTGGACCAAACCCCAATATTCTTTTTCTAGAGAATATTCCTTTTTCTATGAAAGGAATAACCCAATTTGCCTTAGGTTGTGAAGCAACCTATATTTCTATCACTCCCAAAATTCCGAAATAATTCTCATGAATTTTTGGGGTCATATATTACTCAAATATTGCAAAATATTTCATTTGCCATGTTTCCCGTCATGCTCAATTCATTATTTTCATATTCCGTCCTAAGTGGCAGATTGTGAAGTAAGTGCCATTTATCTTTGCCCACTTGACCGCAAACTTCTTGGAAACCTTTTCATGTCCAAATAATTGCCTCATGCCAAAATTCAACTTAATTTTCCTAGTGAATATTCCTGAGCAATTTTTCAAAGTTCCTCTCTGAGGGAGTTGGTTGTGAAGGAAGTACTAGCTAGGTAAATCCTATTGAGTTGAAATTTTGCATGGCCCTTCCGTTGCGGAACGTAGTAATTTCAAAAAAATTCCTACGCACACGCAAGATCATGGTGATGCATAGCAACAAGAGGGGAGAGTGTTGTCCACGTACCCTCGTAGACCGACAGCGGAAGCGTTATCACAACGCGGTTGATGTAGTCGTACGTCTTCACGATCCGACCGATCAAGTACCGAACGTACGGCACCTCCGAAGTTCTACACACGTTCAGCTCGATGACGTCCCTCAAACTCCGATCCAGCCGAGTGTTGAGGGAGAGTTTCGTCAGCACGACGGCGTGGTGACGATGATGATGTTTCACCGACGTAGGGCTTCGCCTAAGCTCCGCGACGGTATTATCGAGGTGTAATCTGGTGGAGGGTGGCACCGCACACAGCTAAAATATCGTATATCATAGTGTGTCCATGGGGTGCCCCCTGCCCCCGTATATAAAGGAGTAAGGGAGGAGGAGGCCGACCCTAGGAGGGGGCGCACCAAGTGTGGAGTCCTACTAGGACTCCCTAGTACTAGTAGGATTCCACCTCCCATATGGAATAGGAAAAGAGGAAGGGAAAAGAGAAGGAAGGAAGGGAGCGCCCCCCTTCCCTAGTCCAATTCGGACCAGACCAAGGGGAGGGGTGCGGCCACCCTTGAGGCCCTTTTCCTTCTTTCCCGTATGGCCCAATAAGGCCCAATACGTATTCCCGTAACTCTCCGGTACTCCGAAAAATACCCGAATCACTCGGAACCTTTCCGAAGTCCGAATATAGTCGTCCAATATATCGATCTTTACATCTTGACCATTTCGAGACTCCTCGTCATGCCCCCGATCTCATCCGGGACTCCGAACTCCTTCGGTACATCAACATACATAAACTCATAATAAAACTTTCATCGTAACTTTCAGCGTGCGGACCCTTTGGGTTCGAGAACTATGTAGACATGACCGAGACACCTCTCCAATCAATAACCAATAGCGGGACCTGGATGCCCATATTGGCTCCCACATATTCTACGAAGATCTTTATCGGTCAGACCGCATAACAACATACGTTGTTCCCTTTGTCATCGGTATGTTACTTGCCCGAGATTCGATCGTCGGTATCTCGATACCTAGTTCAATCTCGTTACCGGCAAGTCTCTTTACTCGTTCCGTAATACAGCATCCCGCAACTAACTCATTAGTCACAATGCTTGCAAGGCTTAATAGTGATGTGCATTACCGAGTGGGCCCAGAGATACCTCTCCGACAATCGGAGTGACAAATCCTAATCTCGAAATACGCCAACCCAACAAGTACCTTTGGAGACACCTATAGAGCACCTTTATAATCACCCAGTTACGTTGTGACGTTTGGTAGCACACAAAGTGTTCCTCCGGTAAACGGGAGTTGCATAATCTCATAGTCATAGGAACATGTATAAGTCATGAAGAAAGCAATAGCAACATACTAAACGATCGGGTGCTAAGCTAACGGAATGGGTCATGTCAATCACGTCATTCTCCTAATGAGGTGATCCCGTTAATCAAATGACAACTCATGTCTATGGCTAAGAAACATAACCATCTTTGATTAACGAGCTAGTCAAGTAGAGGCATACTAGTGACACTCTGTTTGTCTATGTATTCACACATGTATTATGTTTCCGGTTAATACAATTCTAGCATGTATAATAAACATTTATCATGATATAAGGAAATATATAATACTTTATTATTGCCTCTAGGGCATATTTCCTTCAGTCTCCCACTTGCACTAGAGTCAATAATCTAGTTCACATCGCCATGTGATTTAACATCAATAATTCACATCACCATGTGATTAACACCCATAGTTCACATCTCTATGTGACCAACACTCAAAGGGTTTACTAGAGTCAATAATCTAGTTCACATCGCTATGTGATTAACACCCAAAGAGTACTAATGTGTGATCATGTTTTGTTTGTGAGATAATTTTAGTCAACGGGTCTGTCACATTCAGATCCGTAAGTATTTTGCAAATTTCTATGTTTACAATGCTCTGCACGGAGCTACTCTTAGCTAATTGCTCCCACATTCAATATGTATCTAGACCGAGACTTAGAGTCATCTAGATTAGTGTCAAAACTTGCATCGATGAAACCCTTTACGACGAACCTTTTACACTTCCATAATCGAGAAACATATCCTTATTCCACTAAGGACAATTTTGACCGCTGTCCAGTGATCTACTCCTAGATCACTATAGCACTCCTTTGCCAAAATCAGTGTAGGGTATACAACAGATCTGGTACACAGCATGGCATACTTTATAGAACCTATGGTCAAGGCATAGGGAATGACTTTCATTCTCTTTCTATCTTTTGCCGTGGTCGGGCTTTGAGTCTTTACTCAATTTCACACCTTGTAACACAAGCAAGAACTCTTTGTTTGACTGTTCTATTTTGAACTACTTCAAAATCTTGTTAAGGTATGTACTCATTGAAAAACTCATCAAGCGTCTTCATCTATCTCTATAGATCTTGATGCTCAATATGTAAGCAGCTTCACCGAGGTCTTTCTTTGAAAAACTCATTTCAAAACACTCCTTTATGCTTTACAGAATAATTTTACATTATTTCCGATCAACAATATGTCATTCACATATACTTATCAGAAATGTTGTAGTGCTCCCACTCACTTTCTTGTAAATACAGGCTTCACTGCAAGTCTGTATAAAACTATATCCTTTGATCAACTTATCAAAGTTTATATTCCAACTCCGAGATGCTTGCACCAGTCCATAGATGGGTCGCTGGAGCTTGCATATTTTGTTAGCACCTTTAGGATTGACAAAACCTCCTGGTTGCATCATATACAACTCTTCTTTAATAAATCCATTAAGGAATGCAGTTTTGTTTATCCATTTGCCATATTTCATAAAATGCGGCAATTGCTAACATGATTCAGACAGACTTAAGCATAAATACGAGTGAGAAACTCTCATCGTAGTCAACACCTTGAACTTTGTCAAAAACCTTTTTCCGACAATTCTAGCTTTGTAGATAGTAACACTACTGTCAGCGTCCGTCTTCCTCTTGAAGATCCATTTAATCTCAATGGCTTGCCGATCATTGGGTAAGTCAATCAAAGTCCATACTTTGTTCTCATACATGGATCTCATCTCAGATTTCATGGCCTCTGGCCATTTTGCGGAATCTGGGCTCACCATTGCTTCTTCATAGTACGTAGGTTCGTCATGGTCAAATAACATGACCTCCAGAATAGGATTACCGTACCACTCTGGTGCGGATCTTACTCTGGTTGACCTACAAGGTTTAGTAACAACTTGATCTGAAGTTTCATGATCATCATCATTAACTTCCTCACTCATTGGTATAGACGTCACAGGAACCGTTTCTTGTGATGAACTACTTTCCAATAAGGGAGCAGGTACAGTTACCTCATCAAGTTCTACTTTCCTCCCACTCACTTCTTTCGAGAGAAACTCCTTCTCTAGAATGGATCCATACTAAGCAACGAATGTCTTGCCTTCGGATCTGTGATAGAAGGTGTACCCAACTGTCTCCTTTGGGTATCCTATGAAGACACATTTCTCTGATTTGGGTTTGAGCTTATCAGGATGAAACTTTTTCACATAAGCATCGCAACCCCAAACTTTAAGAAACGACAACTTTGGTTTCTTGCCAAACCAATGTTCATAAGGCGTTGTCTCAGCGGATTTTGATGGTGCCCTTTTTAACATGAATGTAGCTGTCTCTAATGCATAACCCCAAAACGATAGTGGTAAATTGGTAAGAGACATCATAGATTGCACTATATCCAATAAAGTACGGTTATGACGTTCGGACACACCATTATGCTGTGGTGTTCCACGTGGCGTGAGTAGTGAAACTATTTCACATTGTTTTAACTGAAGGCCAAACTCGTAACTCAAATACTCTTCTCTACGATCAGATCATAGAAACTTTATTTTCTTGTCACGATGATTTTCCACTTCACTCTGAAATTCTTTGAACTTTTCAAATGTTTCAGACTTATGTTTCATCAAGTAGATATACCCATATCTGCTCAAATCATCTGTGAAGCTCAGAAAATAATGATACCTGCTACGAGCCTCAATATTCATCGGACCACATACATCTGTATGTATGATTTCCAACAAATCTGTTGCTCTGTCCATAGTTCCGGAGAACGGCGTTTCAGTCATCTTGCCCATGAGGCACGGTTCGCAAGCATCAAGTGATTCATAATCAGGTGATTCCAAAATCCCATCAGTATGGAGTTTCTTCATGCGCTTTACACCAATATGACCTAAACGGCAGTGCCACAAATAAGTTGCACTATCATTATTAACTTTGCATCTTTTGGCTTCAATATTATGAATATGTGTATCACTACAATCGAGATCCAACAAACCATTTTCGTTGGTGTGTGTGACCATAAAAGGTTTTTATTCATGTAAACAGAACAACAATTGTTCTCTAACTTAAATGAATAACCGTATTGCAATAAACATGATCAAATCATATTCATGCTCAACGCAAACACCAAATAACACTTATTTAGTTTCAACACTAATCCCGAAAGTATAGGGAGTGTGCGATGATGATCATATCAATCTTGGAACTACTTCCAACACACATCGTCACCTCGCCTTTTACTAGTCTCTGTTTATTCTGCTACTCCCGTTTTGAGTTACTACTCTTTAGCAACTGAACCAGTATCAAATACTGAGGGGTTGCTATAAACACTAGTAAGTACACATCAATAACATGTATATCCAATATACCTTTGTTCACTTTGCCATCTTTCTTATCCACCAAATACTTGGGGTAGTTCCGCTTCCAGTGACCAGTCCCTTTGCAGTAGAAGCACTTAGTCTCAGGCTTAGGTACAGATTTGGGCTTCTTCACTTGAGTAGCAACTTGCTTGCCGTTCTTTTGAAGTTCCCCTTCTTCCCTTTGCCCTTTTCTTGAAACTAGTGGTCTTGTCAACCATCAACACTTGAAGTGGCCTCGTCAACCATCAACACTTGATGTTTTTCTTGATTTCTACCTTCGTCGATTTCAGCATCACGAAGAGCTCGGGAATTACTTTCGTCATCCCTTGCATACTATAGTTCATCACGAAGTTCTACTAACTTGGTGATGGTGACTAGAGAATTCTGTCAATCACTATTTTATCTGGAATATTAACTCCCACTTGATTCAAGCGATTGTAGTACCAAGACAATCTGAGCACATGCTCACTAGTTGAGCGATTCTCCTCCATCTTTTAGCTATAGAACTTGTTGGAGACTTCATATCTCTCAACTCGGGTATTTGCTTCAAATATTAACTTCAACTCCTGGAACATCTTATATGGTCCATGACGTTCAAAACGTCTTTGAAGTCCCGATTCTAAGCTGTTAAGCATGGTGCACTAAACTATCAAGTAGTCATCATATTGAGCTAGCCAAACGTTCATAACGTCTGCATCTGCTCCTGCAATAGGTCTGTCACCTAGCGGTGCATCAAGGACATAATTTTTTTTGTGCAGCAAGGAGTATAATCCTCAGATCACGGATCCAATCCGCATCTTTTCTACTAACATCTTTCAACATAATTTTTCTCTAGGAACATATCAAAAATAAACACAGGGAAGCAACAACGCGAGCTATTGATCTACAACATAATTTGCAAAATACTATCAGGACTAAGTTCATGATAAATTTAAGTTCAATTAATCATATTACTTAAGAACTCCCACTTAGATAGACGTCTCTCTAATCATCTAAGTGATTACGTGATCCAAAGCAACTAAACCATGTCCGAATAATACGTGAGATGGAGTAGTTTCAATGGTGAACATCACTATGTTGATCATATCTACTATATGATTCACGCTCGACCTTTCGGTCTCTGTGTTCCGAGGCCATATCTGTATATGCTAGGCTCGTCAAGTTTAACCTGAGTATTCCGCGTGTGCAACTGTTTTGCACCCGTTGTATTTGAACGTAGAGCCTATCACACCCGATTAACACGTGGTGTCTCGGCACGAAGAACTTTTGCAACGGTGCATACTCAGGGAGAACACTTTTATCTTGAAATTTTAGTGAGTGATCATCTTATAATGCTACCGTCAATCAAAGCAAGATAAGATGCATAAAGGATTAACATCACATGCAATCAATATAAGTGATATGATATGGCCATCATCATCTTGTGCTTGTGATCTCCATCTCCGAAGCACCGTGCTCGTGATCTCCATCTCCGAAGCACCGTCATGATCACCATCGTCACCAGCTCGACACCTTGATCTCCATCGTAGTATCGTTGTCGTCTCGCCAACTTATTGCTTTTACGACTATCGCTACCGCTTAGTGATAAAGTAAAACTATTACATGGCGATTGCATCTCATACAATAAAGCGACAACCATATGGCTCCTGCCAGTTGCCGATAACTCGGTTACAAAACATGATCATCTCATACAACACATTATATCACATCATGTCTTGACCATATCACATCACAACATGCCCTGCAAAAACAAGTTAGACGTCCTCTACTTTGTCGTTGCATGTTTTACGTGGCTGCTACGGGCTTAGCAAGAACCGTTCTTACCTACGCATCAAAACCACAACGATAGTTTGTCAAGTTGGTGCTGTTTTAACCTTCGCAAGGACCGGGCGTAGAAACACTCGGTTCAGCTAAAGTGAGAGAGACAGACACCCGCCGGTCACCTTTAAGCAACAAGTGCTCGCAACGGTGAAACCAGTCTCGCGTAAGCGTACGCGTAATGTCGGTCCGGGCCGCTTCATCTCACAATACCGCTGAACCAACGTATGACATGCTGGTAAGCAGTATGACTTATATCGCCCACAACTCACTTGTGTTCTACTCGTGCATAGCATCAACGCATAAAACCAGGCTCGGATGCCACTATTGGGGAACGTAGTAATTTCAAAAAAAATCCTACGCACACGCAAGATCATGGTGATGCATAGCAACGAGAGAGGAGAGTGTTGTCCACGTACCCTCGTAGACCGACAGCGGAAGCGTTATCACAACGCGGTTGATGTAGTCGTACGTCTTCACGATCCGACCGATCAAGTACCGAACGTACGGCACCTCCGAAGTTCTACACACGTTCAACTCGATGACGTCCCTCGAACTCCGATCCAGCCGAGTGTTGAGGGAGAGTTTCATCAGCACGACGGCGTGGTGACGATGACGATGTTCCACCGACGCAGGGCTTCGCCTAAGCTCCGCGACGGTATTATCGAGGTGTAATCTGGTGGAGGGGGGCACCGCACACGGCTAAAATATCATATATCAAAGTGTGTCCATGGGGTGCCCCCTGCCCCCGTATATAAAGGAGTAAGGGAGGAGGAGGCCGGCCCTAGGAGGGGGCGCACCAAGTGTGGAGTCCTACTAGGACTCCCTAGTCCTAGTAGGATTCCACCTCCCATATGGAATAGGAAAAGAGGAAGGGAAAAAGAGAAGGAAGGAAGGGAGCACCCCCCTTCCCTAGTCCAATTCGGACCAGACCAAGGGGAGGGGTGCGGCCACCCTTGAGGCCCTTTTCCTTCTTTCCCGTATGGCCCAATAAGGCCCAATACGTATTCCTGTAACTCTCTGGTACTCCGAAAAATACCCGAATCACTCGGAACCTTTCCGAAGTCCGAATATAGTCGTCCAATATATCGATCTTTACGTCTCGACCATTTCGAGACTCCTCATCACGTCCCCGATCTCATCCGGGACTCCGAACTCCTTCGGTACATCATCATACATAAACTCATAATAAAACTGTCATCGTAACTTTAAGCGTGCGAACCCTTTGGGTTCGAGAACTATGTAGACATGACCGAGACACCTCTCCGGTCAATAACCAATAGCGGGACCTGGATGCCCATATTGGCTCCCACATATTCTACGAAGATCTTTATCGGTCAGACCGCATAACAACATACATTGTTCCCTTTGTCATCGGTATGTTACTTGCCCGAGATTCGATCGTCGGTATCTCGATACCTACTTCAATCTCGTTACCGGCAAGTCTCTTTACTCGTTCCGTAATACATCATCCCGCAACTAACTCATTAGTCACAATTCTTGCAAGGCTTATAGTGATGTGCATTACCGAGTGGGCCTAAAGATACCTCTCCGACAATCGGAGTGACAAATCCTAATCTCGAAATACGCCATCCCAACGAGTACCTTTGGAGACACCTGTAGAGCACCTTTATAATAACCCAGTTACGTTGTGACGTTTGGTAGCACACAAAGTGTTCCTCCGGTAAACGGGAGTTGCATAATCTCATAGTCATAGGAACATGTATAAGTCATGAAGAAAGCAATAGCAACATACTAAACGATCGGGTGCTAAGCTAACGGAATGGGTCATGTCAATCACGTCATTCTCCTAATGAGGTGATCCAGTTAATCAAATGACAACTCATGTCTATGGCTAGCAAACATAACCATCTTTGATTAACGAGCTAGTCAAGTAGAGGCATACTAGTGACACTATGTTTGTCTATGTATTCACACATGTATTATGTTTCCGGTTAATATAATTCTAGCATGAATAATAAACATTTATCATGATATAAGGAAATATATAATACTTTATTATTGCCTCTAGGGCATATTTCCTTCACCTTCATATCACCAAATCATCACCCTCCTCAAGATTTGAGCTCATGCAATGCATCCTTGTGAGCTGAGCATCAATTCTTTGTTTTTGCCCAAATTTTCAGTTAGTGAAGAAAGTACATTTTATATTGCTCCATTATTGCTGAAAATTTTCCAGGGCCTTCTCCTACATATATAACCTATCTCCACCAAAATTTGGCTCAATCCATTAAATCATTTACCCTGTCCAAATTTTCCAAGTTTCTGTCCAGAGCAAAGCTATATGAAGCAAGTGCTACTTTGGCACGTCCAAATGACATGAAACTTTTTGAGCATCTTCATATCTTCAAATAATTGGGCTATGCCCAATTTCAGCTCAACTTGCCTCTTTATGTGAGTGCATCATCCAAATATCTAATTCTGGTCATTATAGTGGTTTCTACAGCAACCCTCATCTGAACTCCTCTTAGTATGATTTTTGGTGATCAACATCACCTTAGTGTGTGATCATCAACAGACAAACTATTTACTGTGGTGCCAAGCTGGTGTCCCCAATGCACAGCACAAACACTTGGCTGCTGGTTTGCTTTGGGGTCTTCTGCAAATCTCTTCTTTGCCCCTGGACCAAATTATTTCTTCAGTTGGACAAAGGGCACTAAGGTCCATCTACTAAGGGATGGCAACGAGGACCCATACCCACCAAACCCGTGGGGATTTCATCTATTAGGGGGTGGGGATGGGCGAAAAACATCCCCATGGGGATATTTACCAAACTAATTTATTCCCCATAGGGTACAATGGGGATGGGGATGATATCCTATTCCCCAGACCCAATACCCATCGGGGACCCGGTTAGTAACCGTGACACTGCGGTCAACCTTAAAATATTCACAAACAAATTTGCGAAAACAAAAAAGCTCTGAAAAAACCTTAACCTATCTCACATCCTCACCTCAGCTGCCACCATGTCCAAGAAGTCAATACGACCTAGATAGGCATTAGCAGGACAAGGACAACAACATGTATGTATGTTGATTATATGGTGTCATATTATGTATATGAGTATTTGTTTATGGCGATGGGGACCCTAATGGGGCCCCGTTCCCCAGTGGGGCATGGGTATGGAGAAATTTCATCCCCAGTCATGTAAACGGGGATGGGGATGGGATGATAGGGAATAGATGGGGATGGGGATGTTGTAGGTATCCCCATAGGGGATTGTCCCCATTGCCATCCCTACATCTACTGGACATGTTCGGCCCGGCTAGAACGCGTCGTTTGCACCAGTGACCGTGGTGATCACTGTCGGATGTGGGGTTCCGGCAAACCCTTAAGGTTCGAACACTGGGGTGTGCGCGAAGTCTTTCCCTCATACCGATCTACGCCCTAGCTCGCTAAGATCTCGCGGACAAACTCGATGAACTCGCAACACAGAAAGACACAAGGTTTATGCTGGTTCGGGCCACCGTTGTGGTGTAATACCCTACTCCAGTGTGGTGGTGGTGGATTGCCTCTTGAGGTTGAGGTGTTCTTGTGCTTGTGTAGTTGAGGATGATCTGAACCGGTTCGAGATCAGTTGCCTCCTACTGTGGTGGCTAGTCCTATTTATAGAGGCCCTGGTCCTCTTCCCAAATATCGAGCGGGAAGGGAGCTAACAACGGTGGGAAAATTTGAAGGGGACAGCTAGTACAAGCTATCCTGACAAAAGTGGTCTTCGCCTGCGAAAAGCTTTTGGGTGACGCCGTCTTGGGCTCCACAATGACCTCCGCCTTGCCATCCTCCTGGTCTTGGTCTCGTTGCACCAATATGGCAACCTTTGCCTGATGCCTTGGTACTCTTCGCCTGCGCTGGCCACCTTAGCACCAAAGAGGAAACTTGGACGCTGCGCACGCTGGCGCCCGCCTGGCGCCGTTCGTCATGGCTCACGTCACGAGGGCCTCGTGAGGTTTGCCCCGCCTTGATATCTCCGCTCCTCGTGAGCCTGCCTGGCTAGGCCACTCCAGAGGAGGTCTTGCGTCGTTCGCCTCGCGAGGCTTGGACCCTCACGAGGGTCTTGGATGCCTTGTTGTTGAAGATGGTCTGCACGGCCTGCTAGCTTGGCCACGCTGTGGGCCGCAGGCAGGCATGTCTGGGGACCCCCGTTCCCTGAACGCCGACAGTAGCCCCCGGGCCCAAGGTGTGCTCGGGCTTGGCTTCGCGGCGAAGCCAAGGGTCAAGTTCAGAGCACCGCGGGCCCTGAAAGCCTGTGGCCTCGGTTGACGCGTGGCGGTTGATTGGACGCAGGCGTCTACGCTTCCCCACGCTGCCTCGGCAACGGCACGACTTGACAAGTCCCTGCTACATCCAAGAAAAACCATCATTACCTGCGATCGTAACGCCGATTGGCCTTCCCTTGCTATAAATGGGGAGGGGGGTGGAGCCCCCGTTTCCTATCTCTTCCTTGCTTGCTTGCTTTTCTGCTCCATTGCTTGCAGTGCCACCGATGGCGCCACGAAGGAAGTTCTCTGCCGCCGAGAAGGGAAAGGCCCCTCGCGAGGGCCCTGGTTCCCCGGCGCCCAAGCGCGGCCGCGGCCATCCGCGCAAGCACGCCGCGACCCCTGCCGTGGCCCACCATCGAGGTGGCGCCGCGGCATGCGGAGGGGATCGTCCCATCCATGGTGGTCCAGCCGATGAGGGGAGGCGCGCGATGGTGGCGCAACCTCCCCGCCCGCGCTTCCATTCGGCGGAGGTGTCGCCGGAGTTCATCGTCTGGTCGGAGAACCCAGCTGGAAACTGGCTCTAACTTCCGCGCTTCTTCGCCGGCGAACTGCCGGCCTCTGGTCCGGGCGGACTCTGGCTGCAGGTGGATGGCTGCTGCAGCAAGGCCTCTTGGGTTGCGGTCGAGACTTCCGCTGCAGGCAACAAAACCCTGGCCCGCGGCTGGCCGACATTCGCCCGCACGCGCGGCCTGGGCAGGCGGTGCACCCTCCACTTCAGGTACGATGGTGGATCGACCCTCTATGTGAGGGTGTTTGGGGAAGATGGTCGCCGCGCAGGTGCTGCCCCAAGACGAACGACGGTGAGGAGGTGCTCGGCCTTGGTGATGGTCGCGACGAGGACGAGGGCGAGCCTGCCCTCGGCGGCGACCGCGTCTCTTCCAGCTACAGCGGCTCTTCCTCCGGTGATAGCTCCAGCAGCAGTGGCTATGACCAGCCGCCGCGCCCGCTTCGAAGGAGGCAGCGGGTCATCTCGTCGCCGCGCCTCCGTGAAGCGCGAGGAGGGGTCTGGCTAGGCTCGGGGCGTCGCTGAAGGCCTGCCTCCGCGGATTGCTGCAGCGCCGCTTTGTTTAGCTTTTTCTTTTTCCCTGCATCAGAAAACAAAACCAGTATGGGCCCAGAGGGGCATGTATCGAACTATGGTTCTTTGGTCAATGTACTGTGCGTGTTATGCCATGTTGTTATTTGCGCAAAGATAACTTAACCTGGCGCATTTGGGATGCCCTTTCCCTTGCGAGGTGTCTGTGTTTGCTCGGAAACTGCAAAAAATTCGTTAGGGGGTGCGCTAGAGGATTTGCCGTCCACCCAAGCCTTGCCTTGGTGCTTTGTATCACGGTACCCGAGAGGCACGGATTAGGAGAGATGTGCCAGCTTCCAGGCTCGAACGAGGGTGGCTCGCGAGAAGGCAGAGAGAAGAAAAATGCTCGTGAGGGCACCTGCCTAGCCCCTTCGCGAGGTATGCGAGAGAGAGAACATGAGCAAACCAGAGTCGAAAAATGCGGTAAAAGGCTAGGGAACCAAATCAGCAACGAACACCAAGAGCAACTTCGATTAAGGAAAAGCGAGCCAACTACGGAAAGCAAATGAAAAGCCACGTCCGGCACCTAATCTAGTCTTCAAGTCTTCTCACCAGCGCGGAGCTAAGTGTTGTCCACTAGGCGTGGGAGGGAGCCCCAGGGCCTGAGGCCGGCGCTCCTGAGACTCCGGGGCGTGTACAGCCCCACTCATTATTACGTGAGAGTGTCACGGGCGGCGATTCTTCACAGGCACCGGGCCTTCTTCATAAGCTCTGGGCCTTTCTTCTCAGGCTCTGGGCCTTGCTTCTCAGGCTCTGGGCCTTGCTTCATGGATAGAACTTCCGGAGGTGCTGGATGTTCCAGGCGTTCTGGATGGGTATCCCGTCCTGTGTCTCCAGGCGCGCTGCACCCAGCATGGAGACATGGACGACCCTGAACGGGCCCTCCCACATGGGCGAAAGCTAGTGCAGTCCTTCTCTGGAGAGGACCCGCCTTAGGACGAGGTCGCGCACCTCGAGCGTCCTGGAGTGGATGTTGCGGCAGTGGTACCGCCTCAGCGCTTGTTGGTACCTTGCCGCCCTCAATGCCCGAGAACTACTTTTCCATCTTGCGCACCTCCGCAAGGTAGGCCTCCATGTGCTCGTCCTTCGGCTCGTGCACCTTGTTGGAGAAGTTGACGAGGAGCTGCGAGTGGCCTTTGACGGTGAGGCGCTTCACCCCAGAGCCGCCGCAGCCTTCAGGCCAGCTATGAGGCCTTCGTATTCTGCAATATTGTTGGAGACCTTCTCGCCGTGCTGGAAGCAGAGTTGCACGACGTAGTAAAGCTTGTCCTGAGTGGGCGAGATGAGCACTGCTCCAGCCCCCGCGCCCTGGTGCGCGAAGGTGCCATCGAAATACATGACCCAGCCGTCTGGTCCTCGCTTCCTTGGGAGGTGGACCGGTCTTCTCCTTCCTCAAGAGCCGGGGCATCTGTCCATTCTGCCACAAAATTGGCGAGCGCGGCTCCCTTGATGACCCTGGTAGTGCTGAACTCCAACTGGAATGCTTGCGGCTCGATGTTCCATTCAGCGACCCTTCCGGCTGAGTTTGGGCTCCTGAGTACCCTCTCCAATGGGTAAGCTGAGCGACCCTGATGGGGTGGCCCTGGAAGTAGTGCCGCAGCTTGCGCGAGGCCACCAAGAGTGCGAGCAAGAGCTTTTGCGGCATGGGGTAGCATGCCCTCGCATCCCGTAGTACCGTGCTGATGAAGTACACCGGGTGCTCGACGAGGGCTGGCACACTGTCGAGGCTCGGGTCCTGCGGAGATTGTGGCATATCCTGAGGTGGTGGGTTTCCTGAGACCTGACCGTCCTCAGGAGCTTCTGCGATGTTGCCCTGCTGAGCTTGCTCTTCCGCCGCTGATGGCTTTGCTGTGCCTTCCTGACCCTGCGCTGCATCAGCCCTGGCTTGGCGCGGCACACCCTTGTCTTGGCGCTCCTCCCGAACCGCCACCAGCGCCGCGCTGGCGGAGTACGGGGTGGCGGCAAGGTAGAGTACTAGAGGCTCGAGAGGCCGCGGTGCCACCATCAACGGGGGGCTCGTGAGGGATTTCTTGAGGTCTTGGAAGGCCCGGTTGGCCTCCGGGGGTCCACTTGAACGGGCCCTTCTTCTTCATGAGCTTAAAGAAGGGTAAGGCGCACTCGCCTAGCTTGGATATGAATCGCCCTAACGCGGTCACCCGCCCTGCTAGCTTCTGCATCTCCTTGAGGGTCTGCGGCGGACTCATGTCTTCAATGGCCTTGATCTTCTCTGGGTTCGCCTCGATCCCTCTGTCGGATATGAGGAACCCTAGTAGCTTGCCGGAAGGGATGCCAAACACGCACTTCTCCGGGTTAAGCCTCAAGTTCACTTGGCGCAAGCTCTCGAAGGTCTCCTCCAAGTCCTGAATCAATGTCCTCGCCTCGCGAGATTTGACAACTATGTCATCGACGTAAGCCTCTGTGTTCCTCCCGAGCTGCCGCCCCAGGGCGATGTGCATCAATCGCTGGATGGTGGCGCCTACGTTGCGCAGCCCGAAGGGCATACAAGTGTAGCAGTACACCCCACATGGTGTTAGGAAAGCTGTCTTCTCCACATCTTCCACCGCCATCTTGATCTGATGATACCCCGAGAATGCGTCTAGGAAGCACAGCAAGTCGCACTCGGCGATGGAGTCGACGATTTCGTCGATGCGCGGGAGCGGGAACGGATCTTGGGGGCAGGCTTTTTTGAGGTTGGTGAAGTCGACGCACATCCGCTCCTTCCCGCCTTTCTTTGGCACTACGACAGGGTTTGCCAGCCATTCAGGATATCGAACTTCCCGGATGGCGCCTGCCGCCTCCAGCTTGCGTGTCTCTTGGACGATGAAGGCCTGCTTCTCAATGGACTGCCGTCTGGCTCGCCGCTTTACGGGGCGTATGTTGGGGCATACCCTTAGATGATGCTGGATCACCTCTCTCGGGATCCCTACCAGCTGATTGGGCTCCCACGCGAATATTTCCTTGTTCGCGCGCAAGAACCTCACCAAGGCTTCTTCTTGTCCCGGGTTAAGGCCGGCTCCTATGGTGGAGGTGGCCCCCGAAGACCCGTCCTCGTTGACCGGCAGCTGCTTGGTTTCCGCCTTGTCTTGGGTGAACAACTGCTTCTTCTTGGTAGGCGCAGCCTCCTTGGCCTCGTGGGTGTCGGCGCCAGCCGGCTGTGCCACCGCCGCGGTCTTGAAGGTGAGCCTAAGCGCCGTCACGGCCTCCTTAGTGTCCCCCTTGATGGTGAGGACACCCTTGCTTCCTGGCATCTTCATGAGGTTGTAGGCCGGATGAGTCGCCGCCATGAACTGAGCGAGAGCTGGGTACCCGAGGATGGCGTTGTATGGGAGACCGATGCGGGCGATGTCGAAGTCCACCAGCTCAGTGCGGTAGTTGTCGCGTGTGCCGAAGGTGACGGGGAGGCGGATCTGCCCCAGAGAGTGGGCAACTCCGCCACCCACTCCCGAAAAAGGCTTGCTGAGGTTGAGCCGCTCGGGCGGTACGTGGAGGAGGCTGAATGCTTCTATGGAGAGCAAGTTGAGGCCAGCACCGCCATCAATGAGGGTCTTGGTGATGGCCACATTGCAGATTGTGGGCGTGCAGAGCATTGGGAGCACGCCGGAGCCGGCGGTGGAGTCGGGGTGGTCTTCTGAGCTGAAGGTGAGGTCGGCCTCCGGCACAGCCCATCCCGGCGGAGCCCCCGGGCGCTTGGAGGCCGCCCCAATCTGAAGGAAGAAAGTTTTAACATGGCGATCTAAAGGCGGTGCGTGGGAGCCACCCAGCAGTGCCGCGACTGCGTGGTGCGCCGGCACCGCGTAGCGCGCGGTGAAGAGGTTGCGGAGTTCCTCGCAGGACGCCACCATGGACCCCGGGAGGTTGAGCAGCCAGGCGCGTGGCACACCGGCGAGGGCCATAGGGAACCAGTTGGCCATGATCTTGCCATTGCCTCCGGCCTCGAGGACGGCCTCCTCGTACGCCTGCAGGAACGGCGCCGGGTCTGCCGCGCCGTCGTAACGCGGCGCCATCTCCGGCTTGAACTTGGTTGGCCACTGCACTCGCCGCAGGGCGGGGGCCAGGGCTCGGTACCCAGACTCCCTGTTGTTCGTGTCGGCCGTAGAGGTGGATGGCGGGGCACCTGCCATGGGAGCGAAGCGCGGCGGCACGGGGCGCAGGTTGGTGGAGAGGAGCTCCAGCGCACCCCTACCTAGCGTGCCAAATGTCGGATGTGGGGTTCCGACAAACCCTTAAGGTTCGAACATTGGGGTGCGCGCGAAGTCTTTCCCTCCTACCGATCTACGCCCTAGCTCGCTAAGATCTCGCGGACGAACTCGACGAACTTGCAACACAGAAAGACATGAGGTTTAAACTGGTTCGGGCCACCGTTGTGGTGTAATACCCTACTCCAGTGTGGTGGTGGTGGATTGCCTCTTGGGCTGATGATGAACAGTATAAGGGAAGAACAGCCTCCTGAGGTTGAGGTGTTCTTGTGCTTGTGTAGTTGACGATGATCTGAACCGGTTCGAGATCAGTTGCCTCCTACTGTGGTGGCTAGTCCTATTTATAGAGGCCCTGGTCCTCTTCCCAAATATCGAGCGGGAAGGGAGCCAACAACGGGGGGCAAATTTGAAAGGGGACAGCTAGTACAAGCTATCCTGACAAAAGCGGTCTTCGCCTGCGAAAAGCTCTGGGGTGACGCCGTCTTGTGCTCCACGATGACCTCCGCCTTGCCGTCCTCCTGGTCTTGGTCTCGTTGCACCAATATGGCAACCTTTGCCTGATGCCTTGGTACTCTTCGCCTGCGCTAGCCTCCTTAGCACCAAAGAGGAAACTTGGATGCTGCGCGTGCTCGCACCCGCCTGGCGCCGTTCGTCATGGCTGGCTAGGCCACTCCAGAGGAGGTCTTGTGTCATTCTCCTCGCGAGGCTTGGACCCTCGCGAGGGTCTTGGATGCCTTGTTCATGAAGATGGGCCGCACGGACTGCTAGCTTGGCCACGCTGTGGGCCGCAGGCAGGCAAGTCTGGGGACCCCTGTTCCCAGAACGCCGACAATCACGCTAGCGTCACACTAATTGCGTGTTCTGGCTTGTTCTTGCTCCTGTACTCGTCTCCTCCCTCCTCGTCTTGACCTCCATTCATGTCCTAGAGCTCCCCCGTGATGCCCTGCGTCTCCCTGCATCGGTGCCTCGTCGTGGTTCGCCATACATGCGCCACTAGCGCCATGCCCTGGCCGCGTCCAGCCTCTGCCCGCCATTAAAGCTTGGTCGGGAGCTCGTCCGTGAGCTCTAGAGCCCTCCTCCGTGCCTATATAAGAACCCCCGAACCCCTCCGCACCTCACTCATCTCTCCCTCGCCTCATTTGGTCACCAAGATTGCCACATCTCGCCGGAGTTCGCCTCTATCCTCCATGGCCACCTCGGCCTCGGCTTGGTTCCGACCAGCTCGAGCCTCCTCTCCTCCTCCTACCATGTCCACCGACCCCCCTCGTCCCACTGAGCCGCCTCACCCCCTTGCCCCCTCGCCTGGGTGGCTGCATCGCCGGAGGCCATCACCACTGCCCGTGTCTGCCTCCTCCCTGTTCTCCTTCGTCCTCGCGTGCTCCACTCCTCCCCGGCGCCACCCAAACCCCTGAACGAAGGCGCTGGTCCCACGCACCTGCCGGTTCCCTTGGCTCGACCGGGGATCGCCGGAGCCAGCCGGCCCCTTGGCCGCTCCCTCCCCTGCTCCTCTCTCTGTTCACGTAAGAACATGAGCGGGTGGAGGAGGAAGATGACATGCGCCCGTGCCCCCTCCCCCTACGCCTGGGCCCCACCTGGAAGTGACTCCAGCTATGGATCACCGTTTGGTTTTGATCACGACGTGATCGAGATGGTATATTACTTGGCCGGTTAGCCAAGAGTGATATGGTTATGGAGATCTGAGATGTTGGTTTATCAGTATGATAGTAGTTTCATACCATGCTTAGTAGTTGCTTCATCATAGTAGTTGTTAATTTAGTTAACCTGTTTAATGCTATGTGATTGTCTTGCCTTGATTTTTATGGTTGTTGTGAGCTTGCAAGTACATTCAATGTACTGACCTGGCGTGTCATGCCAGATTGCAGGTGATGTCATGATTGCTTGATTGCTTGTCGAGGTTGCCATGCGTGCGAGCTAGATCGTATTCCAGCCAGAGTCCCTGCGGAGTGGAGTTCACCACCTTCGTCGTTGTTGCGCTGCTAGAAGTAGTCCGCTGCTTCGAGTTGTTCCGCTGCTAGCATAGAGCAAGTGTAGTATCGCAAGCGTAGTGTCGCCGTGCTGATGTGCTTCTTTGTAACATCAGACCCTTGTATTTTTATTCTTGTAATAAGAGCTGATTTGTTCTATGTCAAGGACGATATTTCTTTAAGGGGGTAAGAGTTGTAACAGCCTGGTTTTTGGCCATTTTCTTTTGATTTATTTGGTTTTTGCTCTCTTTTTCTTTTTGGAGTGGTTCTATGGTCTTGCCACCTAGGAAATCATCCTCATTCCCCCTCCCAAGTGGTTCATAATTCTCAAAACCTTGCCAAGATCATGCCACTTCACTCCTTGACCAAACTCTAAAATCTTTTTCTAGGGAATATTCCTTTTTCTAATAAAGGAATAACCCTATCTGCCCTATGTTGTGAAGCAACCTATATTTCTGTCACTCCTAAAAATCCCAATTAATTCTCATAATTTCTTTGGGTCATATGTTGCTCAAATATGCCCAAACTTTCCTTCCCCAGCCCAAGAATAATTCCCCAATAATTATTCTCCATTTCTGTCCAGTGTGTCTTTCTGTGAAGGAAGTGCCACCTACCCTTTCCTGATTGCTCCCAAACCTTTTGGGCATTCTCTTATGTCCAAATCATTGCCTCATGCCAAAATTCAACTTTATTTGCCTAGCCAATCTTCCTCAGCAATTTTTCAAACTTTATGTCAGACAGAAGGCATTGTGAAGGAATTACTAGCTAGGAGTTTCCAAATGAGTTGAAATTTTGTACAGTCCTTAATGTGCTCATATCATCACACTCCTTCAAATTTCAGCCCCATCCAATCATGTATGTGAGCACAGGGTCCAATATTTGATTATGTAATATTTTCATGTTGTGAAGCAAGTATATTTTATACTGCTTCATTAATACTGAGAAATTACCAGATTGTGCTCCTGCCCAAATAACATCTCTCCACCAAATTTGGGACCAATTCATCAAACCAATAGTTCTCTAGGATTTTTGCAAGTTTCTGGACAGAGAGAATAGCTGTGAAGGAACTACCATTTTGGTGAATCCAATTGGTATGAAATTTTTACAGCACGTTTATCTGTCCAAATAAATAAGCCTTGCCAAATTTTAGCTCAAATGGCTTCTCCATGTGAGTGCACCCTCCTGATCAAGTTTCTGGACCATAATGTGAGTTACAAAGCAACTATATTAGTTTTTCCCCATTATGCTCCAAAACCTCCAGGATCATAGTCCTTCCGTGGTTAATCATCTCAGACAACACCATTTGACCCAATCAGTTTCATGTTGATCAGCAATGCTTTGCCAAGTTTGATGCAGTAAACTTCAGAGCGTAGTTACCATTTAACCATAGCACCCCAGATCAAGCCATGGCATCATAAATGCTCCATCTTGGAAGGACATAACGCCAGACACCATTTACCTGCCTTTTGTGACCTCCATGTGCCTAGTCCCGTGGTGACCGCGTAGCTGGCATGCCCATTTACTCGCTCTGTGCGCAGTGGCCGCGTCCAGGCGTCATTTGCGCTTTGGCCTCTCCTCCCCTCTGTTCGTCACCGTCGTCATCCTCCCCGTGCTCCGTTGGCCTCCTCTGCCTCGTGAGACCCTCCACTGCTCCTCCTCCATCGCCTACCGTCAAGCTTGCGTGCGTGCACACGCGTCCGCGGCGACGCCAGCTCGGCACCACCCTGCTCCGGCTATTGAAAGCCACCCACGTGTTGTTTCCCTTCAGCATCGACCTCGACTCGCTCCTCTAGTCCTCCCTAGTGCCTTGCCCGAGCATCGGAGCCACTCCTCTCCGTCCATTGCCGCCACGGCCACCAGACTCCTCCGGCTAAATCCACTCGAGCCCAAGCCCCTCCCCTTCTTCTGCCACCACCAGAACTCCGGCAGACCTCCCCCACCCCTCGCCCAATCGCCGGAGGCCCGCAGCCCTCTGCCCAAGTATGGCCGTAGCCACCGTCCGCTGCGGTGGCTGCTCCGCTCAACTCCGAGCTCCTCGGCGGCTGCATCACCCAAGGACGGGACCGTCTCGTCCTCCTGAACACGTCGGTAGGCCGGGCATCGCCAATGGTGGCCCGTGTCGCCGGCAATCGCCGTCGGGAGCGACCCCTCTCCTCTGCCTGGCGCGGGCGAGAGGAGGGAGATGATGCTGCCCCTGCCAACTGGCCAGGCGGGCCCCACCACCATGAGCGACCCACCTAACAGCCACCCAGCCCATTGACTTGGACCCGGTGATGTGGATAAGTGAAAGCGCATTCGCGCGGGTACGTTTACTGGTTCTGAAGACGCATTTCAGTGCGGTTTAAGCCAGAAATGCGCTTTCCTATTCTAGAAAGCGTATTTGGCTAAATGTGTTTTCTCTTTTTCCAGTCAGGGACTTATTTGTGGATTAATATTTGCAAAAAGGTCCCTGGCAGAAAACACCTCATATCTTTTTACCCGTAATTCCAAATGAGCTGAATCCAAAGCTCACTTCTTCGTCTCGTCGAGCCCGTTCTATTGGCATCATTTTCACCATGTGTTAACATTCTAAAAATGACCATTTTTCCCTTGCGCTTAATCAGCCCCTCCGTGAGAAAACATTTTCCGGCGATTCATTCCGCGAGCTTCTCGCACTTTCTCACGGTGATTTCTTCCACCCCAGGCAAGCCACACCCTCCATTTGCATGATGCAATGTAGTGACATGGTTTAAATTATTTGAACTTGTTTAAAATATTGCTACATGTGATCTTGTTCATGTCATTTTCTCGGAGTATTATTTTGATCTTGCTATTGCCATGATATTTGCTTGGAGTTCTAGGACTTATATTTTGATGATATTGAGGATGTCATGTTGCCTTTGGATTATTAGTGGCTTTTATGATTATTTTCATGGTGCTATTGGACATGATGAGTATTACTTTGGATGTCATGTTTCCTTTGGATTATTGGTGGCTTTTATGATTACTTTCATGGTGCAATTGGATATGATATTTTGGAGTATTACTTTGGATGTCATGTTGCCTTTGGATTATTAGTGGCTTTTATGATTATTTTCATGGTGCTGTTGGAAATGATATATTGGAGTATTACTTTGGATGTCATGTTGCCTTTGGATTATTAGTGGCTTTTATGATTATTTTCATGGTGCTGTTGGATATGATATTTTGGACTATTACTTTGGATGTCATGCTGCCTTCAGATTATTAGTGGCTAGAATTGTTTTCATCATGATGCTAGTTGATATTATGTTTTGGAGTATGATTTCGGAGATGATGTTTACATGTGGACCACCGAACCGGGCTTTTCCAGTGCAACCACATTTGCCTTTATGGGAAGCCCTAATGCGATGCTATTGTCATGCCTCTCACCGGTGCCTCCAACAAGGGAAGGTTATGCGCGGGCGCTACCCTGATCAGGTAGGACGGCATAAGCCTTGTGTGCCCGTTGTTGTGATTGGTATACCTTTGTCCCTGTTTGGGACCGTTTTTGTTTTGCCACAACGGTGGCCGTTGGTGCCTTTGGTAGGCACGGGGCCACCCAGGACTGAACCCAATGGGGATGTTGGTCAGAGTGGCTAGGAGAGTGTCATGGCAATAGATCTGTTTTGTCGGAATGTCGTTGGTCCACCCGAATGGGAGTGCGAGGCCAAGGACTCTGTGGTCTGGGTAAAGTGCGCTACCTCTGCAGAGAGTGTGTGTGTCTGTGTGTGTTGAATCTATCGATAGCCGCGTCCTCGGTCATGGGCATGGGTTCGTACTAGGTCACACTGTTCAATCAACACTCACATGACGGAATGACTTATAGGTGATTTATATGTTGATATATTGAGCAGCACAATTTGGCAAGATGTTGATGATGATGTTGGGATGATCTTGAGGCTGATCATTCAGTTTGTGATGTGGTCATGAGGTGATCATGTGGATGTTCCGTTTGTGATCCGTGAATGATCACCATTTGATTTTGATCACGAGGTGATCGAAATGGTATATTGCTTGGCCGGTTAGTCAGGAATGAGATGGTTGTTGGAGAATTGAGATGTTGGTTTATCAGTATGATAGTAGTTTCATACCATGCTTAGTAGTTGCTTCATCATAGTAGTTGTTAATTTAATTAACCTGTTTAATGCTATGTGATTGTCTTGCGTTGATGTTTATGGTTGTTGTGAGCTTGCAAGTACATTCAATGTACTGACCTGGGTGTCATGCCACATTGCAGGTGATGTCATGATTGCTTGATTACTTGTCGAGGTTGCTGTGCGTGCGAGCTAGATCGTGTCCCAGCCAGAGTCCCTGCGGAGTGGAGTTCACCACCTTCGGCGTTATTCCGCTGCTAGAAGTATTCCGCTGCTACGAGTTGTTCTGCTGCTAGCATAAAGCAAGTGTAGTATCGCAGGCGAAGTTTCGTCGTGCTGATGTGCTTCTTTGTAACATCCTTTGTAATAAGAGCTGATTTGTTCTATGTCAAGTAGTGTCGTATTCCAGAGACTTCTCCCCGATCTCTGGGCAGGAATACGGGGCGTTCCTGTTTCTCTGAGCCGGGGTGCCACAGTCTAGTTGTAACAGCCTGGTTTTTGGCCCTTTTCTTTTATTTTTGATTTATTAGGTTTTTGCTCTGTTTTTCTTTTTGGAGTGGTTCTGTGGCCTTGCCACCTAGGAAATCATCCTCATTTCCCCTCCCAAGTGGTTCATAATTCTCACAACCTTGCCAAGATCATGTCACTTCACTCCTTGACCAAACCCTAAAATCTTTTTCTAGGGAATATTCCTCTTTCTAATGAAGGAATAACCCTGTCTGCCCTAGGTTGTGAAGCAACCCATATTTCTGTCACTCCCAAAAATCTCAATTAATTCTCATAATTTCTTTGGGTCATATGTTGCTCAAATATGCCCAAACTTTCCTGCCCAAGCCCAAGAATAAATCCCCAATAATTATTCTTCATTTCTGTCCAGTGTGGCTTTTTGTGAAGGAAGTGCCACCTATCCTTTCCTGATTGCTCCCAAACTTTTTGGGCATTCTTTTATGTCCACATAATTGCCTCATGCAAAAATTCAACTTTATTTGCCTATCCAATCTTCCTGAGTAATTTTTCAAACTTTCTGTCAGACAAAAGGCATTGTGAAGGAAGTAGCATGTGGCACCCCGGCTCAGAGAAACTGGAACGCCCCATATTCCAGCCCAGAGATCGAGGAGAAGTCTCTGGAAAACGGCACTACTTGACATAGAACAAATCATCTCTTATTACAAGAATAATAATACAAGGGTCTGATGTTACAAAGAAGCACATCAGCACGGCGACACTACGCCTGCGCTACACACTTGCTCTATGCTAGCAGCAAAACAACCTGTAGCAGCGGAACAACGATGAAGGTGGTGAACTCCACTCTGTAGGGACTCTGGCTGGGACACGATCTAGCTCGCACGAATGGACACCTCAACAAACAATCAAGCAATCACGACATCACCTGCAATCTGGCATGACATGCCAGGTCAGTACATTGAATGTACTTGCTGTAATGCCCACGTTGCGGCTATATCTCCCACGTGTCGAGGCACGACTAAGAGGCATAACCGCATAGTGGTTTTGTCGCAAGAAGGGTCATCTTCACACAATCCCATGTAATGAACAAGAATGGGATAAAGAGTTGGCTTACACTCGCCACTTCACACAATACAAAAATATCATCATTCATCATTCAAAATACAATCATATAGACCGACTACGGTCAAAATCCAGATGAAAATAAGACAACCCCAAATGCTAGATCCCCGATCGTCCCAACTGGGCTCCACTACTGATCATCAGGAAAAGACACATAGTAACGACCACGTTCCTCGTCGAACTCCCACTTGAGATCGACGCCATCGTCTGCACTGGCATCGTCGGCACCTGCAACTGTTTGGAAGTATCTGTGAGTCACGAGGACTCAGCAATCTCACGCCCGCGAGATCAAGACTATTTAAGCTTGTAGGACAAAAAGGTGCAAAGAGGTGGAGCTGCAGCGGCAAAAGCATGTATGGTGGCTAACTTACGCAAATGAGAGCGAGAAGAGAAGCAATGGAACGGACGTCATCTAGCAATGACCAAGAAGAGGTCCTGAACACCTACTTACGTCAAACATAACACAGACCGTGTTCACTTCCCGGACTCCGCCGAGAAGAGACCATCACGGCTACACACGCACTTGGTGTATTTTAATTGGGTCAAGTGACAAGTTATCTACAACCGGACATTAACAAATTCCCATCTGCCTCATAACCGCGGGCACGGCTTTCGAAAGATAATACCCTGCAGGGGTGTCCCAACTTAGCCCATCATAAGCTCTCACGGTCAACGAAGGATAAAACTTCTCCCGGAAAGACCCGATCAGTCTCGGAATCCCGGTTTACAAGACATCTCGACAATGGTAAAACAAGACCAGCAAAGCCACCCGAATGTGCCGACAAATCCCGATAGGAGCTGCACATATCTCGTTCTCAGGGCACACCGGATGAGACATCCTACGAGTAAAACCAGACCTCGAGTTTCCAGGAGGTGGCCCCGCAGTCTGCTCAGTTTGGACCAACACTCGAAGGAGCACTGGCCCGGGGGGGTTAAAAATAAGATGACCGTCGGGCTCGCGAAAACCCGGGGGAAAAGGCTTAGGTAGCAACTGGTAAAACCAAGGTTGGGCCATGCTGGAGGAGTTTTATTCAAGGCGAACTGTCAAGGGGGTCCCATAAATCACCCGACCGTGTAAGGAACGCAAACTCAAGGAACATAATCCCGGTATAACAGTAACTAGGGCGGCAAGAGTGGAACAAAACACCAGGCATAAAGCCGAGCCTTCCACCCTTTACCAAAATATATAGATGCATTAATTAAATAAGAGATATTTTGATATCCCAACATATCCATGTTCCGACATGGAACAAACTTCAACTTCACCTGTAACTAGCAACGCTATAAGAGGGGCTGAGCAAAAGCGGTAACATAGCCACACAACGGTTTGCTAGGAAAGGATGGTTAGGGCTGACATGGCTAAAATGGGAGACATGATATAGCAAGTGATAGGTAGCGAGCATGGCAATAGAGCGAACAACTAGCATAACAAAGATAGAAGTGATTTCGAGGGGTGGTCATCTTGCCTGCAAGATTCTCAGAGTTGTCGAAAGCTTGATCCTCGTAAGCGTACTCGACAGGTTCCTCGTTCATGAACTCGTCTCCCGGCTCTACCCAAGACAAGAACACAAGCAAACGGAACCACAATCAATCACGAGAAATGCACAAGCAACATGATGCAAAACATGTATGATATGCAAGATGTGATATGCGATGCGTATGCGTGCTCCGGAAGGAAAATGATGAACATGGCAGTAACTTGGCAAACCAAGCATGCCACTGGAAAGATGAGATGATTTCGGTCGAAATCGATATAAAGGTCACCGGAATCGGATGCACGGTTTGCAAATGGCAAGCAAAACAAGAATGACACTAATCTGCGATAAACAGCAAGATAGCACTTAAAATGCAACAAGTAACAATGCTACAGCACCCCAACATAGCAACACAGCACATGGCAGTAATCTACAGGAGATGCTTGACAAAAGATGAACACTGAGCTACGACTAGTTCACAACATATCAAGCTCAAACAAGCATGGCAAAAGTGCAAAAGATAACAGGTTCACAGACTTGGTGAAAAACTGGACATGGCAGAAATCAGCATCAGGTAGCAATGTTCAGAGCACGAAATCAATATGCTACAGAAACTTAACATAGCAAAACAAGGCATGTTAGTGTTCTACTAAAAGCACATGACAAAAGTCCCTTACTGACCATGAGCCAAAAAGGACCAGAAGTTATGATGGCAAGCATGTAAACATAGCAAGTTTCGTTATTAGGTTTCAGACTTTGCAGAAAACAGAGCATGGCAGAAATATTAATATGTAGGCCTCTTTTTGAGCTTGATGCACTCACTACAGAGCAATGCATGACAAACCAATCATACCTACAGCAAGATGGCATGTTTATAAAGCTATACATGGCAAGAACAATTGCATAGCATGTATGTATCAACTACAATAAGCTTGGCAAGATTGCAAATCATGTTAAGAATCTGCCAGAAATATTTTATAGCAAAAGTAGAGCAAGATTGGGTCATGCTATGGTACTCTAAAATTGCAAACAATTACAGGAATGGATCAAATACAACTATATCTACAAAACATCCTTACTGAATATCTCCAAAATATGCATGGATCTCTCTCTAGCATCAAGTTTACATGGCAACAAAATTACAGCAGACAGAGAGAAATCACAGTCCCTGAAATCAGAAATATTACGGGGCCTACTTTGCATGCTTGTTCTAGTCACCACAAAGACCACAAAAATACATGGACTATACCACTGGAAAGATGGCATGGCATGCTTCAAAACACATGTAGAGCTCATTCCCAAAAGATGCACAGAATAAATGATACAAAAATGACAAATCTCCAAGTTCTGATAAGAACCAGAGATCAACAGCAACTAGCCCTCTTCCAACGAAGATTTGGGCATCAAGATGACCTCTACTGAAAATGGTGCAATTTAACATAATGAAGAGCATCACGAGATGAACAATTTGACATATTATACGCGCGAATCGGAGCTACATGCACAAAGTTATCGCATCTCGAACAGAAGCACATGCTGATGAAAATCCAGACTTAGAGAAAAAAGGGGGGGTTCGAGGAAAGTCAACGGGCTCACGGGGCGAGATCCAGATCGGGGCCGGGTCGCTCGCCGGCGACGGTGAAGGAAGGAGAGGAGGCGCGGCGGCCCGGGGGAGGCGCGGCGGCCCGGGGGAGGCGCGGC